>NW_016910923.1:31397-55800 GCF_001483705.2 Eufriesea mexicana
CTCTCCTCTCCTCTTCTCTCCTCTCCTCGCCCCTCCTCTCCTCTCTCCTCTCTCCGATCCGCGTTCCACCGTTCAGGTTCGCTCCGGTTGCGTCCGTGCTATTTGTTACTCTTCCACGCCATTCGGTTTGCTCGTTTTTACCGTTAATCGCGCGCTTTGTAACTGTCCAGGCCAGCGAGTTTGCGCGCTCCGCGGCGGCCGAGCGGAGAAAAGGGAGGCCGACAATTACGCGCTCTTAAGGATATTTCATCGGTTGTTTTTCGGCTCGTAGCACCCGACCACCTTTCAGCGCGGTCTATGAACCGATCGGAATTCCCGCTCTTTTTGCTCAGACCGCCGTGGTTTTAGGGAACGTACGCTGCAGCCGAGTCGAAGCTCCAGTCAGCCGATCGATTTCTGCCTCGAGCCTCCATCGAATCGAGCTCGACCCAAGTGACCATCCTCTGTTAGCTTCGTTACGTTACGTTTCGTTTCGTGATGAGATTCGCGAATCTGCGGTGCCCCTAGTTTTCTCGGATGATCCTTGACCACGGCCAACAGCAGCGCGCGCGCACGCTTCCGAGAAAAATGGCTGCGAGGGGGCCATCGTTAACGAGGATACTCGGTCATCGATTCGACGTCGCAGAAAGGGTTCGGTTTATGAGAGGTGACACTAAATTTCGCGCGATTACTCGAGAAATTAGCCGGTCGTAAATAAAAGCGCGCCATGGTGGATTTGAAACGCGTCGATAGGCCATCTCGACTACCTGATGGCTCAATACACTCGCGGCTTTGTCCAATTCATTATATATTCACGGCTTCGTCCGTGTTCGGCCTGCTAGCAGCTGAAAATAGTCGCGCGGTATAAATCATGGAAACCGCAAGTATGCCTGAGCAATTAAGCCGGCTCCGGAGGATCTTGATGTCTCAATAGAGACATCACCGTCACCGTTTTCTTCTTTCCCTGGAAAGAAGGTTGATTCATAGAGCCTAGGGGTATACCTGCCTACCCGTTCCCGTTCGGATTATTAATCGATGACGCGTATTTTTCGTGCGACCGGTGACGTACTCGAATTTCCAGGAGCGTACGAACTCGATTTCTCCCCTCGTCTCGTGCTACCCCTCGCGCCGTAATATCAATTAAAATAACGACGAGCAAACTGGAATTACGTCGGACGAATGGAAGATCTGTACGGAGTTAATTGGTTCCGACGACCGGCAATTTTGCTCTCGCGTACCACCACTATAAAATTTAATTCCACCTTTATTTACGATGAAATTTTTCCAGATAGACACGCACGATTAAAAAGTATGGAGATATACGACGACGGTTTGGAGGGTGAACGCGCCACGACAGCAAATCACTTTTACTCGCCCCTTTACGAGCTTCAGAGAGCCATGGGCCAGTACAAGAATGTCCAGAGGGTCATCAGGGACTTCTCCCTTGCACCCTGCATCGCGCATCCGGCTATTCGGATGTCAAAAGATATTTAAGCCCGGTGCTCAGCTCCTAAATGCCCGTGTAAACAGATCGTGTTCCGAAAGCGACTGACGAATGTTCTTTACAATTTACGACCATACTTTCTCGACGATCAACAAAATTGTAGTTCCATCGGTCTGCTTTCCCTTCGGCCTCCAACTATCCCGAATCTCTACTCTCCGTGCCGCCCATCTTGTTTCTCGCTTTACGATATCCGTGATGTAACTTTGTCGCTCGGACAACTTCCACTCCTGATATTACCGATTCTTCCCCTTTTATCGTTGCTATATAATCTTCGTGTCTCACTTTGTACCGTACAAAGTGATTCTAAACGCTACAGGTAATATCGTTAAACCAGAAACGTCCATCAGGAGCCGGGGGGAAAGTTGGACCCCGTTTCATTACATTTTCCATCCGTTTTGGCTCGCTCCTTTCCGCCCTTAATTCACATTTCATTGGTCTATTTATACTTTCTATATAATCAAAGGCACAGGTGGCACGGAACGTATCCAAAATGAGTACTCGAATCGTATTACGTAGAAAATTATCAGTGATCTACCATAAAAATCGTGAAAAATATTCTGCTATTCCGAAAAATAAAAATACTAGAGCAAAGTTCTATTTAAGAAAAAATTTCTACTTAACCTTCTTGAAGTAGAAATCTATCTAGTGGCGAGGATGACAATGAAGGTGGCTACAATACCATTTACATTTAATTCGTTAGTTTATAATTTCGGCATCACCAGTGGCAAACGGGGCACGAAACGTGCCTAACACCATGCATCATCTCAGAAAATTAGCACGATTTTATAATGGCGTAGGTCACCACCCTACCTAACGAGAGATATCTCTTCGTTGAAAGATAGAAAATTATCATAAAGATAGAAAATTGATACGCGGAAGAGTATACGGTGGTACCAAAAAGTTTATATCTATTATACCATAAACTTCTAGCTTTCTTCAAAGTGCTGTCAGTATCCTTCACTTTCTTGGAGAACGTGTTAATTACCAAAAACGTGTTCTATCGGCGCTCAGACGCGACCATTAACCCGCGTGTTTATGGCCGTCGTTTCCACGGAGCTCGATAATATTCCCGACAATACGAGAGTCGGTAGGCGTTCCGATGAAATTAGACGTCGCCGATTCTCACGCTATGGCGTGGTCCACGCTATCGGGACAGGCACGCTTCCATAGACACGTCGTAATTCACGCGCGGGACTTTCACCGTTAATCGTTCCGGCTCCCTTTTCTAAAACGAACCGCGGGTACCAAGCCGCGTTAACGACGCGTAAATCATCTCGTTGCGTCGATCGCTACCCCGTGGAACGATCAAGACCACGTTACTTTCGTCCGGACGTCCGACCTTCCTAATTTAGTTAACGACGATGTTAACGACGACGAGTTAATCGAAGCCGCCATGACGCCGGCGCCATGACAGTCGGAGGACCGCGACGCGCTCTAGGCTGACGACGAACCATCATCGAGTTTCGCGAGTTACGAGATCACCGCGTAACTTCTTCGTTCGAGCTTTTCAAGGGGAAAGAAACCGGATTGTTCAAGACCACGTTACTTTCGTCCGGACGTCCGACCTTCCTAATTTAGTTAACGACGATGTTAACGACGACGAGTTAATCGAAGCCGCCATGACGCCGGCGCCATGACACTCGGAGGACCGCGACGCGCTCTAGGCTGACGACGAACTATCATCGAGTTTCGCGAGCTACGAGATCACCGTGTGATTTCACTGTTTCAGCTTTTCAAGGGGAAAGAAACCGGATTGTTCAAGACCACGTTACTTTCGTCCTGACGTTCGACCTTCCTAATTTAGTTAACGACGATGTTAACGACGACGAGTTAATCGGAGCCGCCATGACACCGACGCCATGACACTCGGAGGACCGCGACGCGCTCTAGGCTGACGACGAACCATCATCGAGTTTCGCGAGCTACGAGATCACCGCGTGACTTCTCTGTTCGAGCTTTTCAAGGGGAAAGAAACCGGATCGTCCATTTACCGGGCGCCTGTCGTATCACTGAGATATTGGGTACACTCGAAGGCTCTTTTTCCTCGATCCTGACCATTCGTGTCACCGTAATCTGCCTGCTTTTTCTCCAACTTTTATACCGTCACCTTATTAGGCTAATAGGTCTCGAGCAACGATGGAAAGCGTACAACTGGTGGATGGTGAAATTTATTATACTGTTAAAGAGAGGGCAGATAGGAAGCGAAAGATCTCTCGACTGTGCCTTGTCCTCGAGGCACAGGAACTAAGTAACTGGACGTTCCATTACGTCATATTAATCTACAATCAACGTACGCATTAATGGCGCGGCAATCGTGTCATTACTGTATCGTAACGCGGTCATTATCTATCCGGACGGGCGGCGATGGAATTATACTGCTTTCACGGCCGACTCAATTGCCATCTCGGAACTATAATCGAGATAAAGCCGTACAACGCTGGATCGTAGATCGTGATTGAAAATATGTGTAAGGTGTACGCGCTGGTCGCGTCCAGAACGGGGTTTCAGCCAGGCAAGGGAATAAAGGAACAGCCGAGAACAGATCCATCACCAGGTGAACGATCGTTGGGCCGATTTATCCGTCATCCCATCTAAAGTTCACCAGCCCGACGCTGCTTCCATACGCGTCTCCCTTGTCTGTCTGCCTCCGAAGGTGTGGCCAGGAAGACAGCCGAATTTGACAGTGAACGCTCGGTTCGGGATCGAGAAGGAATTCGGGATCACTGCTATTTCAGAAAATCCAGAAGAATAATACCAGGTACGGTTCCGCTTCGGTCTCCCCTCTAAATCTACGCATGATCTACGACACGCTCGGGGACACTTTCCTCTCTATCATCGACTTCTGGTATCCTAACTAGGCTTCACTCGTCCGAGTTAACTACTCGAAGGAGCACGATAAATTATCCATCGCGTCATGCTAAGACGTCGGGGATCCACTCGCGAGGGAATACACGTTAATTTTCCCATATCCCGGCGTGGCGTCATTAAAGTCGCTTTTCAAGCAGACCTCGCTACGTCGAAGAGGTCAAAGACCCTGTGCGATCGAAAACGGTAATAGGACGTAAATGTGCCAAATGACAGGTTCAGCGATATCATCTATCCGATTCGATGCGATGTCAATCGTATCTCGGTTGTCACCTTCTTTCCTTCGATGGGTTATCGACCTTGCTAGGTACTGCAGATTGCACGGATCGATTAGAAGCGTAAAATCGACTCTCGGATATACGCGATGAGCATCGATCTTGATGTACCGTGAGACGTAACTGGTCTCTTAAATCATCGGGATTGCTCGCGAGGAAAAATACCGCTCGGTTGTTCGTCAAGTCGTGGCAGGATGCTTTCAACGGCGTCGTTTGCCTAGCGTTTAAACCACGGACTGTCTAACGTCCGATTTCAGACCGAGCTTTAGGAACGAGTCGAGACGAAAATTCTCAAGGAAGCGGCTTTCACTCGATGCACCCTTCAACGTTTCCTGAGAAATAATCCTCGGGCTACGAGAGGCAACGTCCAGTTAACGGAATCATTCATACTCTACGTCAACCGTGTGCGCGAAGCAAGGAGAGAAGCAGCGTCGAGGCACTTGGTACACGTCAATGTCAGGGTACTCGTACTTGCGTCGGGCAAAAGCGTAAGAATAGAATCGAGTGGATAGGCTCTCCTTGTCCCTCGACGTGGACAACAGAGGTACACTTCTTCCCGTTTGAGAGAAGGCTCGAGCGTAATCAGCAATGGTCGCTCGGAAAGAGGCCAGAAGGAAAACAAAGCGGGCATTATCGTTCTTTGGGAACACTTTCGGGTCCTAGTGACTTCAACGACTCGTGCGGCAATTATGACTCGATGGCTCTATTGCCGCTGTGTCTATGGCACTTCAAGCCCCATTTCCGAGCGTCAATCCTGCCCCGTAACGAGTGGAAGCAGCTTTTCGCTGGGAGAATGATCTTGGAACCTTTCGAGTTCCTGTTAACGCTGTTCGCGAAGAGAATTCGCGCTTCGAGGAAAATAGTCTAATGTAGAATGAGAGCTATCAGAGCAATCCAGTCGGATCAATTTCCCAGTTGTCCGTAATACCGAAGATTGCAGTCGTTTGGAACATCAGCCAACGAGTCGAATAGCTCTATCAACTGGACCAATTTTCCGCCCGATTGTTCCGCGACTCGTTCTCTTCCTGGTCTCTTCCTGGTCGAATTTGGAACTAGAAAAAGAGAGACGGAGAACGAGGAGGAAAGGTACTTAGTTCGCGTTACAGCGACAGAGATGACGCAAGACGCTGTCAAATCGAGAATGACAAAGTATAGACTGAGGCGTTGGAAGCGGAAAGGAAAGGAGAGGTTAGCAGGAGGATTGGACCACGAGTTAGTTCGATTTGCCACGGTCGCGGTGGTATTTCTATCGCGTCTAATGTAGCGATATACGTCGGCTGTTAACAACTCTTTCTCCTGCTCGTGAGCGCGTCCGTCGCGTGAAACAAGATAAGCGAAAAAACGAGGGATAAATAACGGAGGCTACTTCTCAGCTATCCTTCGAGCGACGAGAATTCCTAAACGGTCTGCGCGCGTGTGTGCGAGCCGGTGGTAAGTGCGCGTACGCGTGCGTGTGTGTCTGGATTGGAAAAGGTCGCGAGAGGAAGACGGAGGGAGCGTGGAACGCGGATGTTTCCGGAACCCGGCGGATGGTCCGTGTTTCCGAGATAAGAGGCCTAAGTTCGGCATAGTTCGGTAAGTGGCGAAGATAAGGGGCATCGAGACGGCTGTGTTCGCCCGTTGGGAAACACGCGACAGCCTGTCTCCCGGTAATCGACGCGGCTTGTAATCTTAATTACCTGAAATACCGAAGAGAATCGCGTAGCTCGGTTGTATCAATATGGCCGTCCTTCGGCTACGAGCAGAAAGAAAGCTCGTTAAGTGCGAGCCTCGCGAGAACCCGCTTAAGTGTGCGCCGTGCTCTATTATCGCCACGAGAATGGGATAGCATGGCCGATACACCTGCGTTCCACGGTGAAAACCATAGGAATGATGTCGTCTTCCCGGCAACGATCCTTTCGACGCCTGAAATTAAGTCGAAGGGCAGCGGACTCTCGGGGTCGTAACTTCTTAAACGATACTAACACCGCCTGGTGGATTTTAATGGAAGTCGACGAGGACGATCACCGAATAGTCTCGCTCGTATTCCCGATACCTCGAATCCCCTTTTGGAATTTCCATACCGAGGCTCGAGTTCTCCCCGACCGACTATCTCGCCGATAGTCGTAAGCCGAAAGAAAGCTCGTTAAGCTCGACCCACGTGGGAACCTCGGACGTTTATGGTGGCTGCGCTATTATCGCGAACGAGTCGACTCGGTTGCGGGACGCACCTGCTATCCGAGTACACGTGGGTATTCGTAACAACGACGCGTCTAAGCACAGCCATCGTTGAAAATGCACGAAGAACCGTGTGGCAAACTCGATCTCGAGGAGTCCTCCGTCTCTCGGGGGTTACAAAATTTCCGTCACCTCGCGAGGCATATAATTCTTCGCGTCAACGAGATCATTAGCCACTGCGCGCTGCTCGATCTCGCGATCGCGAAGGAGTTACGAGCATCGCGAATTATCCGGCGACAAGCGCGACTGTCTTCCCGCGCTTAATGAACGCCAGGCTACTCGGATACGCTAATTAAGGTGTTCCAGCTATCGCGTGCTTTAATTTATGGCAACACCTCACCGGTTATGATTTACACGCGTCGCGGCAGAGCAAACTTCGCGTAATGCACGCCCGGCAGCCATTCGTTCTGCGAGTATCGTCCACACTCGGTCGCCTGGCGACTAGTACCGATAATTAATTCCATTCCGATCGTCCACGGAGCATAATGCTCCGAGAAATCGGTCGCGCATCGTAGCGATGATGCACGAGGCCGGTTGCCACGGTGGACGTATTATCGCCGCGTTTACCGAACTACGTGCACGCGTGTTTGGCAGGTAACGCTAAACGCGTCGTTATACCGGTTAGCTGAGCGCGGATTAATGATCCGCTGGAACGTAGCCGAGCGCCGTTTGTTTGCATATCATTAACGCTGCCGACGCGGTTAATTAATCGTCCGACGATCAGCCCCGTTACGACTGTTATCCGGTTTCAATTTGCCATGCAAATACAATTTCGCAATCTTTTTCTTCGCGCCGTCCGCTCCACGGCCGCTAACGCATTTTTCATACCGGCTCGTGAAACGACACGTTCGCGTTGCCGCGTGAATCATCGCGCTCGTGGTAGTTTCGCTTGAATTATTGGTTGTTCCTCGTGAGAAGCTCGTTTGTCGTGACGACGTCTCGCGCGCAAGGCCTATCAAGATTATGGACTCGAGAGGGCCTTGTTAACTAATGGCTTTCGCGGAAAGTCGCTGAAAAACGAGGAATCCTCGAAACTACCGGGGATATTTGCAAAAGCGAGCGTGGAATTTACGAATATCTACCTTTGGCCCGAGCCCGTGCTCCGCAGAGGGTCGTTCGTGATTCTTTTTTACCTGTGCCCCCCCTTTCGACGTCGAATTGCTTTATTTCGGCGATAGACGTTCGAGCGGAGCGGAGCAGAGCGGAGAACAATTCCACGGCGGGACGCGCGCGGATTAACCGTAAGCGGCCGATAAATGCGAGCACACGTAACGAATCGGGGTGCACGCAATCAAAGGGGGTGGCGCACACGAGTGCACGGTAGCCCTGCAGCGCGCAAGGAACCGCCGCCAATAAATCTACGTGGGCGAGATTGCCTCTAAGATTAAAAGTACGCGGCTCGGAGAGAGAGCATATAAAAGTGCCGGGACGAACGGGAGGGGTGCGGTCGAAAAATTTTCGGTCGCACGAAAGGGGGCCCGGGGTTCGCTCTCGTTTGCATCCTTCTGGAGCTCGCACTTTACGGGCGCGAACCAGCCTGTTACTCGTTTTTTCTGCCAACCGAACATGCGACATCGTGGCCACGGGGGGAAAAGGACCGCGATGACCAATGGATTCCTCGATTAGATGCGGGGCTCAATTAAACGGGAGGCTCGGGGCTCTCTCCTTTCCGACGATTTATCGTTCCCGCTCGTTTACGTAAAAGTGAACTCGTCGTAGAGGGGTTCGCTCGTAAACGCGAGTTCTCTTATTCTAGATACGCGGTATCGGAGATGTAGATAAAAGGGAAGCTCGATAATCGGACAATAACCTTTAAGAGTTAATTTCTTCCACCCTTCCAGGCACTCGAGTCTCCGGGCGTTACACGCTGGTTATCCAGGGTACCACGACGCACACGCGTTCGCGTGGAGAAGCCTCCGATGGAGGAGAGAGGGAGAGAGCGAGAGAGGCTGTTATCGAAGCGTTCCTCTACAAACTCGAGTTTCTTTACTCTAAATATATGCAAAACGTAAGGAGAGAGTAGGTTCGATAACCGAGAGATAATCTGTATAAAGTCAATTTCGCGCGAGCAGTCTCAGCGACTCTTCGGGGCACCCGCGTCTCGAGGCGTTACGCAGGTTTTACCAGAGGTGCGACGCTGCTTCGCGGCGAAGAGAGATGGAGGATGAACAACGGCAACGACAAGAACGCTCCCGGTGAGAAAGTCTGAAAGGACGAGAGTAAAGGGAGAAAAAGGGGGATGCTGGTGGGACGAGCAAAGAGAAGAAGAGGCCTCGTTACGCAGCCCGGGACCAGGCGTATATACGCAACGAGAGATAACATCGGCCCAATACGAATATACGTAGCCGGGGGCGCGTAACGCGAATTAAAAGGATGACTCAGGCGTGGACGGACGTGCTTTTGCGAAACACAGGGATATCCTAACGAGTGGCCGATTAAACCGAGTCCGCCGCGTCGATAAATGCCACTCGCTGCGAGGGTATGAAGTTGTCCCGCGCTTTTGCACGCTCTTGGCGGCTGTTCGACGTGTGTGCTATTACAATCAGCGCGCGGCCTCGCGTTCTAATTGGCGGTCTGCGATCATTTCGTGCGGCATCGCGTGATTACCTCTCGGCTCCGCCGCGAACCTTCGCCTTTCAAGCGGAGCTTCACGCGGCGATTTTGACTTCCTGCGCGGGATCCACGCTGCCACGACGCTTCTATCGTCGCGTTAGCGTGCCCCTTTGCGGTTGTCGGCACTCCGCTAGGTGCAGCCTCGTTTTGCCCCAACGGGACCTGTCGATCGACGATGCCTCGAGATCGAGCGGCGATCGTCGATGGAAATGCGTCGCCTCGGGCATCGATCCTTCTTCATCGAGACCCTTCGCGGTACCTCGCGATGCTTTGCGATTGCTGCTGTCAATCTCGAATACATCTACCGTGTCTCTGGGAAGAGGTATTAATCCGAGTTTATTACGCGACCTCTGCGAAACGCGTGCACTCTCCAGAACAAGCGAGTGGACAACGTTCGCCACCTGACAACGTGCCACCCAGCTAGAAATCCAAAGAGAGACTTTGCAACGAGTAGTGGTTCCTCGACCACGTGGAATCGCGCAGCGTCCTCGCGAGATCCGGTCAGGGAAAAAAGTCAACAGCTCGAATTAACTTCTCTCTGTCCCTTTGCGTTTCGTTGCATCGTTGCTGGCTTTCCGTCTCCTCCTTCGCGCCGACCAGTTCGCGCTCTGGTACGTACCCACTGCGAGGAGAGTCGGAGGCGCGATCTCGTAATTATTACGTCGCGGAAGATGCGAAGTGACGCGATGATTACCCCATCGCGAGGCTGCCTCAAACAGCCCCCCATCTCGAGACCACCTCTCTTCTCTTCATCCTCTCCCTCTTCTCCGCCTCCTCTCTATTTATCTTGCCGTTTTTCGCGCGGTAATTGCGCCGCTTTCGGCCGAGACAATGGCGCCCGGCTGCGAATCGGCGCGCAATCTTATCGACGTACGAGGCTCGTCCATCTTTTTCCGCTGATTTATCGCTTTAATAACGGCATTAAAATTCAGCCGCACGGCTTATTACGAGCTGTTCATCACCCGGCGCGAGGTTGCTCGGCTTTCGACTGTGGCATGCGAGTTTCAATTTCCACGGTGCCGGGGTACCGTTCCGTTCCCGGCCGCACTCGCGGGCGACCTTTGGCGAATTTACGAGCGTGCTCGGGGTTCCGCCGGTTCGTCAGGCCGGCCACGTCGACAGCGGGAGGAATAAATCTCGGGCAGGGGCGACGAAACGCGGCGAGAAAACGAAGCCTCCATTCTCCACGCTAATTGTCGAGTGCCGTAAGCGGCGCAACGACACGCCGGGAGCGCAGGCGGCCGAGCGGGCCCGGTGGACGGGGACCGAACACGGTGCGCGTCCTCGTTGCACGGTAGGATGCACCGGGCCGCCATTTTCGTGGCGGCGCAACAGAGGCGTAATAACTGCTGGAATTCATGGTAATGGCGATAATGCGTGCTTGGAACGATGGGGCCCGCAGGGGCTGAAACAAGGAGGAGGGCGGCTGCGCCGAACAGGCCTCGAACGGAGGTGGGGCACCCTGCCACGCTACGAAGACGTTTACGTACGCGTGTATGGATGCCTTGCTTTCGCGTACGTGCGAACGGAGGTCCTCCAGGGTAGACCTGGCTTTCTGATTGGACGAATTCTTCCGACCGAATGTACAGCACGGCCTCCGTCGGGACCCCTTTCAATCAGTCCCGTTTCGATTTCGAGTCTCGGAGCGCGCACCGGTCCATGGGGTCCCTTGGTCCCTCGTTATTATTCGACTGTTCGCTTACCGGCAAGCCTTCCCCGCGATATCCGATTTCGATTAATCGATAGTCTCGCGAGGAGGTAGTAAATTTGCTAAGATTGGCCTGCACTCGCGTCCGCTCCCCTTCTTCTCGTTACTCGTGGAATCGAGGGGTTCCTTTCGGGTTTCTTTCGCATCGTTTCGATACCTCGAATCACTGCTACGCGTTCACTCGAGGATCGTAAATGCGATCGCTGTAGGGAGAGCCATAGGAGTGGTCGCGTCGGGTCTCCGATTGGTCGAAACGCCTCAGCCGGATGTGGAGGTCGGGCTAAAGCGAGGGCGAGCTCTTGAATTATCCGTCTTAATTTGTCCGTCACGAGAATTAGCGCGAGTCGAATGAGGGACACGGAGAGAGAGAGAAAGAGAGAGGGAGAGAGAAGTTTTACAGGCACGAACGCGCGCCAGGCCTCCCATGGTGCACCCAACGGTCGACCTTTCACCCCGAGGACCCTGTACGCTCGGAGACGTACACCTTGCGTGCCCCTTCCTTTTTCTCGCGTTTCAACCAGTTCCTATCGATTATGACATCGTCAACGCCTTCGAGGTACACGCGACGTTAATGTTCTTCGCGGCGTTATACATCGGGGTACATAAACCAGACGTGTCTTCCTTTCGACGATATCGTATTAACGGCTCGATCGAGCTGGCTTTGCTTTGCTCGCCACTGGATGGTCAACAGTTCGTCGTTTAATATTTGCTCTAGGGACTGCACGCGCGTACAAACGTTCTATTACCCGACGTTAAATCCTAATAGGCTGGTTTGCCTCCTTCGCCCCTAATAGCCGCCCTTTCCAACTAACCCGACCATCGACTTCGAGGGTCCCGTCGTAACGAAATCGCTTCCCACTTTACCCGTTCGAAAAACGAACAACGCGACGTTTCACGATGCAAAAATTCGAACCAAGCTTCGAACACGCGACCGATCCGAGAGATATTTCGGAGCAGAGCCCCCTCGTTTCGGATAGAAACTTGGCTGGAAGTATCCTCTGAAAAAGCTGTTTGCTGGGCAAATACGCCACAAATACGGTGAAGTATGTACAGAAAGAATGACGCGGCCCTCCATGTTACTACCCAGAGCCTTTCTCAACCCTTTTCGAGAGAGAGGCTGAAGTGCTGACAAGAGGACCGCGTCCTGGAAGGGACACTGGAACCGTCATCCGCCAGTCTCGCGTCAGCGAAAGAAAACACCCGGACAAAGGATCTTAATTGGAAGCGGAGAAAAATCTACCATTCGTTCCAGTAAACGAATTCCTGACGCGTTCGGTTGCCCGCGAGTACCTCGAGTATCCGTGACACTGGACCGGCAGGGAAAATGATTCCGTGGAGAAAGGAAATCGACTGGTAGCACTTACCGAGGGTGCCATCGAGAGAGAAGGAATGCCTGTCGTTCCTCCACGCCCACGAACACAAATCACAGGTGGTAAGTCCGTCGGTGGTAACACCCTCCTCCGGTAAATAAGGTGGTCTAGGCGGCGGAGGCACGAAGCTCCCTATCACAGCCCAAAGAGAGTCGACGTCGTTCCCGACGCCCGTGTAGTACAGCAGTTCCTCCTCGGCCACACCGGCAAACCAGTCCATGTCGTTTACGCTGGGATGAACCGTGTTGGTGCTTGTCGTGCTCGTGCTGGCTACCGTCACCTGCAACATTCGTGCACATACCTTTGTCAATACTAGTTTCGTCATGAACTCTTTAGAAAACTTGCCCCCTCAGGAAAAGAATATCAGAGTTCCTTGAGAATTCCTTTGTCTGTACTAGTTTCGTCATGAACTCTTTAGAAAACTTGCCCCCCGGGAAAAGAATATCAGAGTTCCCCGATTCTATAAAACGACTAACTCGTCGGGTACACCCGTGTCCTGCTACCAGGATCTAAGTAGTCGTTCGAGTAGTCGTCGATTTTGGTTGATATGGATAGCAAGAAACGACCCTTTTCACCCTGCTCCGCTGCACGGAGAGGGAGCAAACAGTTGTGGATAAACACAACTGTTAATGGAGGCGGCACGGTGACATTACGCTTGCCAATCGGAGGTGCCATCTGTCCAGGGAGGACAGAGCGAGAGATCGCAGGGAAGTTTGGCTTGATGATCCTCTTCCGCTCGTATTTCGTGAATCACCGGCGCAAATAGCGGCTAAAAAGTGTACCGTTCGGCTGGTCTCTTGGTTCCTCGAAGCGGAAGGGTGAGCGGCACTTTGTGGGCAAGGCCCAGTCGTCCTAACTCCTACGACAAACAGTGAAAACGGCGCGGGCGGTCGCAAACAAATCTTTCTCCTCTCGTCTCCGCTCGCAGGTTTTACGTGTCGGATAAACCACGGTAAACAGTGACAAAGCGTTCGCGTGTTGGTAGACAGACTGAATCGCTTCGAATCGACCATCCACGCGGCCTTGGAAGGGTTTTTCGTAATTGGGGCAGATTACAAAGGAACGATGACGCTGCGCCTTTTGAGATTCTTCGAGTTTCATCCTATAGAGGCCTATCGACTGTAATCACCGGGGATCTAATGCATCCTCGTTTCATCGATTTCTTTGATGATAAGGTGCCGATACTCGAACGCTTAGAGCTCCATTAGACGTTTAAACGATTTATCGCGGTGGCCGAAGGGTGGAGATATGGACCCAGGTAGTACAGTGTCTTTGGGCAGTTTTGAATACACAGTTTCTCAGAGTCTAATCTTCTCTTATTGGAATTCTATTCTCCTAAATTCGCTCGTAATTGCAATGGAAATTAAGAAATATTCTCAATAAAATTTGGACAAAATGTTAAAGTGCAGTGACGATGAATGTGTAGCCTGGGCTGGCATCGACCTGGCGAGGATTTGCACCGGTATTTGTTTTAATCTTTCTCTTCTTTTGGCGACGTTAGGAACGCGACAGTTCAGTTACATGCCAGGCCTCTATATTCTTTTAGCTCTAACCAGCAGAATTTAATTCTTTCCCTGTTTTCTTTCCTACGATTCCTACACAAAATAATCCTAACAATATTAGGACTCAAATAGAATATTTTCAGTAAAGATCCTAAACTTTGACAATAGGAGTTAGACCTAAGGTAGCAGCTGAATACCGACAAGTTCTCTTAAATTAATTTTACAGTTCAATCCATGGATTTTCGATAAGACATTTCAGTAAGACACACTGTCGATAAACCTCTATACCTGGAAACTATTTCGCGATTCCATATTAAACAGAATATTCTGAGCTATAGTTCTAAACTTTGACAATAGGAGTTAGACCTGAGGTAGTAGCTGATTAATGACAAGTGCTCCTAAATTATTTTCACAGTTCAATCCATGGATTTTCGAGGAATCATTTCAATGAGAAGCACTGACAATAAGTCCCTATACCTGGAAACCATCTCGCGATCTCATATCAAATAGAACATTCTCGGCTAAAGTCCTAAAATTTGACAATAGGAGTTAGACCTAAAGTAGCAACTGATTACCGACAAGTTCTACTAAATTAATTTTATAATTAGTTTAATCCAGGGATTTTGAACAAGATATTTCAGTGAGACACGCTGACAATAAGCCTCTATACCAGGAAACCATTTCGCGATCCCATAGGATAAAGCGTGCAAGGTAACGCGTATTACCGAGAAATATCGTGCGGATGATTGTAACGCAAACCCCATTCGATTAATGCAAGGAATATTGTCGTGGCTGTATCCGCGACTCGGCGAACCTCCCAGCGAGCACGCTTTAGGGAGGAGCGATTTTGAGCGATTTTCTGGTATCGATGCTTGCACAAGCAGCGATTACCCCGACCAACGACCATGTGCCACGAGACCGTGGCCGCCCGGAGCCATGAATTTCACACACGATTTCCCTCGAGTCGAAGAAATACCGGCTTCCACGCTGCGTTTCTTTCAGCGACGAGAAATTGAAAGGAGCGTATTTATATTCGTCACAGTCTCGGTCTGCCTTGCAGCCACGTGCAACATAATCGTCTACGATTATTGCAGGAATGAGCCACGAACAGCTAGGATTATTCGGGCGAAATCGCAGTGGTAATTCCACGTACACGGCGTTCTACCTTCGCCGCGGTTCCAAATAATACGAAAACGAAGCGTTCACCGTGTCGTGTCATTACCCGATGACGGTGCACCGATGATTCGTCGACGGATCACGAGGAGGAGCATTGTTCGTGCAGGAACTGGAGCGAACCAGCGCGAGAATCGCATTGTGCGCGTGTTTCAATTAAACGAATCGTCGATTTCTGTGCCTTCTTTCACACGATTTCCCCGCAAAAAGAAGAGTAACACACAAGGCTCGAAACACCCCGGTGTCCCATGGGCCGGGGTGCTTTTGTGTCGAACGAAGGGGGTCCATGACCGTGATTATGGATGGGCCTCGGCGTGGATGGGGCCCCGTGGTCGCCGCACAATGGCACGCATTGATCGGCTTAATTACCGTGATATCGGCGTAATTAAAGCCCCGTTGTGTCAAGACCCTTCTCTCGAAGGCGTCGACAAAACCCGTGACTGGACTCCCGGCATCAGGATTCCATCTGCCTCTCCGTCGCTCCACCCGGACGCCTCGTAGTATCTCTGTTCACCTCGCGCCGAGTGACCGCTTCGTCCGCTTCGTCCGCTTCCTCGCGCGCCGCGGCGATGCTTCGTTAATAAGCCATTATCCGCAGGGTGACGCGTCTTCGACGAATCACCGCGTATTCCACGCTTCAGGCGTTTTCAATCACGCCACGCTCGAAAAACGCGGCCCTCATACGGCCCTGAGACGATACGCCGGATAAATTTTCAAGGAATCTCTATCGTTTCTGTCCGGAACACTATCCCCGAGACCGTGGAAGAAGAGTAGAAGGAACTGGAACAGCGATCAAACGCTTTTCAATTTACACCGCGTATAAGAAGATCCGGGAACAATCGGGCATCGGCGAGCCGCCATTTTTGCTCGGGATCGCGTCACGTCGATTCGGCCGCGTTGGTAAATTTATCGTGTTCTTCTAGCCTCGAAAACCCAATCCTCTCTATATTCGGTTCGCGTGTTTCGAGAAATTCGCGTGGTCTCGTGACACATCGTCCATAGGATCAGTTGGATCGGAGGTGTTGGAACGAGATCGACGCAACGTCGGGACACATAACCTAACTCTTCGGTAGCTCGACAGGGATCGCGTGCAGCGCTGAACTCGGTGAGTGATCATAAGCGTTTGGCTATTCTACGCGCATATTACACAGGTCGCGTTAACAAGTGTCGAAGAAGCGAAGCTCGAATAGGAGCCTTGTCGCGCTATGGTCAATTAACTCGTTCGGAAAACCTCTTCCTCGCGGGAGAGGTTTGATTGATTTGCGATCCTCCGCTATGAACGTAACGAGCGGACCGAAAGTGTCGATGCCACGAGTGGAGCCCGTGGCTTTCCGATCTCCTCCCGGTTGGCTCGTTACGTTCAAACGGAACGTATCGTTATAATTACGAGGCGTTGGCGTTTACGAGCGAGAGAATGATGCCTGGTACCTGTTAACCTGGACGTTCTCTTCGGCGCATCATTGGTTCACGGGTAACGCGAGCGGCGTCCACTCGTTAAAAGATTCGTTAACTTCTCGCCGACGGATCGGCCAGCGTGTTTATCGTATTACTCCGTGCTATGAATTTTAAATCGAGGCCATAAACGGGCGTTAGCGCGGGCAGAAAATTTCATTGTTACAGAATCGAGGGTGCGAGCTCGGAGTCCTTCGAGTTGACGGAGGGTCTCATCCGGCTCGTCGTAAAACAAACACGCGCTAGAAAAAGAGACAGTTGCTCCCAGCGGGACAAAGGAAACGATTCCCTCGTAAAATCGGGACGAATCTTTCCCACTGTCCAGGGAACGCGTCACCCCCGCACCCTTTCCCGAAACCGACTCCCCCACTTGCAACGGAAAGGCAGGAATTCCTTGCTCTCGGTCCGAATCCATCTTATAGAGAATTACACGCTGGAATTCGCGCCCTCTTCCCGTCCTCGGACATCCACTGGTCCCTGTATTTCGTCGGCTGCCGCTCTGTCCATTTGCAATTCTGACACACTTCGCGGCGCGGCTATAGAACCGATCGTCCCTGTATCGGCCTCTGCGACGAGGCCGCAGAGGAATCTGTCCGCAGTTTGAAGGAGGAAGGTGCCGCGAGTGGCGGTAGCTGGAATACCAAGCGATTCCCGGAAACCGCTTCTACCTTACCCCCATTTCTCGCAGCCGGCCTTCCTCCTCTTCAATTTCGTCCTTCTCGTGTCATGTGTTCGTTCCTTGGTACGTGCTCTCGTGTCCTCTCGACGACGTCGTCGTCGTCGTCGTCGTCGTCGTCGTCGTGGTAGTCGTCGTCTTGGCTGTTGTCGAAGGCCTCCTCATGCCACCGAGTTTTCGGGCGCGATACAGAGAGGGGCGTGGGGATGGGGCTGGGACTCTCCGTGGCCAGCTTTAAGGGGTCGTTAAGAATGGGTTCGAGGGCCAGGGCCGTATATAACGGATAATTGACAGCCGTTCCCGGGGCCGCCGTTTACTTTGCATGGACATTGAATCCGCGCGGCAACGCCGGACGAATGGACGAGCGGACGGACGAGCGGACGGATGGACGAAACGAGACGAGAGAGCATCGACGTGGGACCACGAAATTCGAACGCGAGGGAGAGATACCGAGGATGCCGTTAAGGGAACGCGGGATAAGGGAGGCGCGGTGTAAAGGCAAATGCTCGGCCCGGCCAACCTCGTAAATTCTTCAATTTCGATGCTCGGAAAGGCACAAACGCGGCCGTGACATGCTACCCTTCCTCTCGTTACACCGACCACGAGCATCGATTCGGTTTAATTGCAGGCCGCTGGAAAAACGCGGCTCGATCTCGCTTGTGCCGGCGTTCGAGTCTCCGCTCTCTCGGCGCGCATCGCTATTTCGTTCTCCCATCTTTTCCCTCCGTCGTCCACGCTTCTAGCACGCGTCGTTATCGTTAGTTCGGAGATAGAGATTGCGCTCGTTGAGATAAAACGACTCGGCGCGTAGCTGATCGGACAGGGTGTTTAAGAGGTGCGAGAAAAGTTGGCGAACAGGCGTGCGCATTAGCCTCGGCTCTCCGTTCCGAGCCGCATACTCGCGCCATGTAATGACAATGTACAGTTAGGCGAATGACAAGTAGAGCGGTCTCGATGGCCGTGAAAGTACGCTGCTCTTCTTCGAGTTTACGTCGCAAATTACGATCTCCCGCTGGTACGTCGTGCGCGACCTCACGCGTGCCCTGATGTACGTAGTGCCACGCAACTCTCTCGCATTAAGGGCGTTGATGAAGTCTTTCGTGCTGGTTTCAACCGGCCCGCTTTTTTCCCTCTCGCCGCGTTTCTCACCGTTACGACCGCGGCAATCTGCACGGACGGGTAATTTTTTCTCCCTTTTTCTTTTTCCCCGGCAATCTCGTTCACGGCTCGCGTTCAACGTGCACTACCGAGCGTGAAGCTGCTTAAGGAAAAACAAATGTTCGAGGAATTCCGCGTGACTTTAATCACGAGGGCCGGTACCGATGCGCCGGCGAGCCGAGAGCGTTTAACGCGGAAGAGGGTGAAAGCGAATAAATTCCGTGTCGCTGCAGGACTCCTACGCTTTGCCCGGGTACTTCTCGGCACGCGGGGAGAGGGGAACAGAGGGAAGAAAGAAAAGGGAAAATAAAGGAGCAAGAACGAAGGGACACGCGATCCAGAGAAATACGCGTTTCACCGTAACGTCCGTTGGCCGGACGATACGTTAGCGAGATCGGTATCAGACGAGAGCGATGGGAACGATTCCGCGAAAGCAGGTTGCCTGGACCAAAGTGACTCGTCAAAAGGTTCTCGGATACTCTCCGTCTTTTTCTCTACCCGAGAGTCAGGTAATCGGTCGCGTGGTTTCAGGCAAGGATTTTTCTCTGCCCCCCCCCCTTCCCCAGATACCCGTGGTTTCCCCTTTCCTTTGTATTTGTCGCCCGATCTCTCGATCCCTCTCTGACCAACGAATCGTGGACTTGTCAGCTCGTTTGGCTTACACCGGCTCGGGGATCGAGATAAAATCCAGCGGCGGCTTAGCCACCCATAATGACATCGATGCAGAACTCGTCGATGAACCAACCGGGATGTCACAATATTGTGGTACATTCGGGTGCAATGGTATACTCCCTTGACCCGATCTCGGTCTCTCGGACCCGATCCTAACTGGATATACAGGCATCGCGTTGAGTATTCGGCTAGGTTCTAGGTAGGGCAACGATATCGCTAGGTGAACAACGTTCGAGGCAAATTATTGTCCGTTAGCGCGACGAACGTTCATTTTCCTGCCGTTTATAGCGATAAGTTTCTAACGATTATGCCAAGGATAAAGCCGCCGAGATGTACGTAAATTATAGCGGGTTGTAAATTATTTCTTCTCGGGCGAACGCATCTCAGCCAGGAAGTGGAATAGAATTTATACATACGGTTGCCGAACGGGCCGCGGCTTTATTGCCCGGTGGAAAAAGCCGGCGCCATTGCTCGATTTTGCCAAAGTCCAATTACCCACCCCTGATAACAAAGGCGCGCATGGTGCGCTGCCAACATAAATTACAGGCCGTTTAATTAAGCAACGTATTACGAAGAAGAATCGTGCCCGTTAACAAACTTTTGCGTAATGAGTCAGGTCGCGTTTATTGCTCGGCGCAAGAGAAAAAGTACAGGGAAAGCGGTAAGAAGGAGATTTTATCGCCGGTGGCGAAAAAAATGAAGATCGATCAATTTTTACGGCGGTGTATTACCGTTAATTAGTAAAACGCCAGCGTGTATTTCGCATTACCGCGTTAATTGCCCGCGAGAGGGGGAGAAAAAAGGCCCACCCTCCCATTCGCATCGGGCGGCCTTTCTACTACCCGAACGGCGGCGCATGTCGAAAAGCAACCAAACCCGTTAATAAATTTCCCCATAACGAGTCCGGTCGCTTTATCAACGTCCGCGAAAAAACGGGAAACGATCAATTTCTTAGAAACGCGGACGACCAACCGGGTAAGGAGAATTAGCTAACGCGCGCGCGCGATCGACAGCGTCTCCGTTGTGCCTCGTTCCTCTTCGATCCTCCTCCTCCTCCTCCTCCTCCTCCTCCTCCACCGTCAACCTCTCGGTCGTGGTCAAACTCGATGAACGTACTATAACCAGTTCCGCCCCGCGCGGTCTATGAACGATCGAAGGCTTGGAGGGACGAAGAACTGGACGAGGAATAGGAAGAAGCGGACAACGAAGAAGACGAAGAAGAATAGGGACGAGGAAAGGACGAGTGCAGCGTATAGTAAGCACCGCGACTACTTTGTCCGTCTGTATACGTTGAATCATCCGGTCGGTTTCCTTTCACGAGCCGATGGCAGCCGTTCCCGCATCAAGGCCTGTGGTCTCCTCCGAGCAAGCATAATGACTCAATCCGCGATCCACCTTGCCCCCACCCTCTCTTCCCAACCACCAGGAAAGAGATCTTCCTTTCTCTCTCTCCTCCCCGCCTCTTTCTCCGACTCCCTGCTGCCCTTTCTCTTTCTTCCTCGCGCCGATATTATACGCCCGTTCGCCGCGAAACCCGCAGAGGCCGGATTCTCCGCTGGAAGCTGCGATTTCTCTCGTCACCGTCTCCTCTCCGTCGCCGGACACATTCCACCGTCTTTGTCACCGCGACGCTCCTTTCATCCTGCCCCCTCTCTGCCCCCCACCGCGTCTTCCGCACCGTGCAAGCGTCATGTTCGTCAACCGCCAAACTCCACGATTTCTCTCTCTCTCTCTCTCTCTCTTTCTCTCTCCTCTCTGCCACCCTGTGCTGCTCTTCCACGATCCCACGAATCCCACAATCGCCCCCCGATGATCCCCGTGGACCGAACCGCGCGCTAACTCGACCGGGCTCGCGTGACGGCTCGCTGTTTGTAATGCCCCGACCACCACTCCCGTGATTATAGCTCGTGATCATCCTCCGGCCAGCTATGACGAGAGAGAACCAGGCGACGAGACGCGGACGTCCACCACGAACCACTGGAACGAACCGAATGAACGCGTAAGGTCGGTGGCTAATTGTCGGCCGACCGTATCATCTGCGCCAGCCGGGGAGAAAATCAGAGATTGCCGGCTGTTAGAGCTCCACTTATTTCGGACCTTCTCTTTTGTGACCGGCCACGCGATTTTATCGCTTCGAACGACATCCCGCGAGGGAATTACATCGAGAATCTAAAGATCGGCCGCTTTCACGCGAGATCGGGCAGCTTCCGAGTTGATAAATCGATAATTTATCGAGCCCCGATGGGGGGATTCTGGAACCTCACGGAAACGATTAAGCCGGACATGGGAAATTTTGTCGGAATGCCATTCGAATTTTTCACCGCGATTACCCATAGATTAAAAGATACAAAGTGCACCGTCCGGTGGAAGCTTGTACGTATCACGCGGAGCTTCGGGTACAGGATTTATCGCTAGGAAACGCAATGATCCAGCGACCCGTGGTGAGGAATCCGAATAGCGATTACCATACGGCACCATAGAGGCCGCTTATTCAACGGCCGCGAAGCGGGATCGCCACCGTCCTGCGATCATTCGCGTGAAATAGCAACCACCACCACCCAGCTGTCAAAGTAATGCTCCACGCCGGGGATGTTGGCTGGTTTCTCGCGGGACAGCAAACTAATGCGTCTACGAGTTTAAAGACGGGGCTGAATCGAACGACTCGGGTGTTCCATGGATCGTCTTTTCCGCCGTTTCAGCAAACCCCGTGGCTACGAGTATTCCTGTAAATCTCGTTTAATGGCACTGCGCTACACGGAAACACGCTTATCTCTATTTGTTCTAACCCGTTACCTCCGTTTCCTCGACGAACGGTCGTTCACGGGCCCCGGTACGCGATCGCGAGAGTCGATCGTCCGAAATAACATTTCCTTGATCACGGGTTCGTTACCCTCTTCCCTTCTTTCCCTTTTTCACCTCGTCGATGATCGAGCGACGGTGCTCGGAGATTCGGAGAATCGGGACGGTGAATGATCACAATGATCGCTTAATTGAGCACGGGATATCGGTGCTATCGCTGGAGGAAGAGAGTAGCACCGGCGGTCGAATCTCCCGTCGATAAGAATTCTGTGTTCCAACGTTGACAGTGGAACAGCTCCGAATGATTCGGCACTTCTGTCAAGGGGGAATGCGGTTCCGAACCGGTCCACGCGCCACCTTTTCGGATTGCGCGGACCACGCGGATGCTTTGTACCGGGTGTTCTACCCGACTTCATTATCGCGGCGAATTTCTATTCGCTAGATACGCCGCAATGACATACCGATCGTCGATCAACTCGAATTTGTCCACTTGTCTCGTCCCAGTGGCGAAACCTATCCAGACGTGTGTCTCCAATCGGAAACTCTCGTACGCTGCTACCTCGTTCCAGCAGCTGCGCCGATCACGAATACCGATCTCTCCTTTCTCTTTCTCTCTCTCTCTCTCTCTTTGGTATTTAATTTCTACTCGCGAGGAAAATTTTTAAATTCCGCGATTTTTCGACGTCCAAACTTGGAACTCGAAGACGAGCATTGGTCCAATGATCATCGATCTCGCGGCGATCTAGCGATAATCGGTGGACAGCAGTCGGAGATGGATCAATTACCGCGAGAGTACTCGCTTGGAAGCCGACCGCTAAACGACATCTGTATTCCCGGTTCGGGTCCCGAGTAATAATGGATCGGCGTATTATTATGATTTCAATGGCGTGGCCCACCGATGCAAATCTAGATCGTGCAGCGGGCCTGCTTATCGGGCACGCCGATCGGCGCGGTGATTGATTCTTCGGTATTCATGCGGATCGGCGGGCCGCGATATCATCGTCGTCATCGTGGAACCGGCGCGTTGCCACGACGAGAGAGACACGTTGCGCAGCGATTACAGAGATACAGAGCGTGGCTCCCCCAGAAAACCGTGTCTACTTCCGATCCACGTCACGATCGACCGAAAGCTACCGAGACAACTACCAACTGGCTCGCGCGTCCATCGCGGATAGCTTTCAGTCTCTCTCGCCACACCGTGTGCTTAGTCGAGTGAAACGTCATTTTTCTCTCTTCCTCCCTCTCCGTTCCTCTTCCTTCATCGCTGAAGGGTGAAGAAGGATCAGGTACTCGGTAGAAATCGATCCGTGAAACACGGCTTCTCCGTGACCACGCAGTACTTAGACCTCGCTTGCCTTAAGTCTTAATCGAGATTTCGGTACGATGAAATTATAGCTACCGGTGCGGGGGGCGAAACGGTATCGACAGGGGAGTCGCGAGAGACGTTGATGTATGACCCCCGCTTAGAATCTCGGATACTGTGCCGTCACTTGCGACGCCCTGCATAGAAATATAGCGTCGGGTACTCGCTGGAAATTGATCCGTGAAACACGGTTTCTCTTTGGCCACGTAGTACTTAGACCTCGCTTTGCCTTAAGTCTTAATCGAGATTTCGGTACGATGAAAGTATCGCTACCGGTGCGGGGGGCGAAACGGTATCGACAGGGGAGTCGCGAGAGACGTTGATGTATGACCCCCGCTTAGAATCTCGGACATTATGCCGTCACTTGCGACACCCTGCATAGAAATATAGCGTAATAACGTCGATAAACCGATGACACGCCGATAAATACGTCCTTGCTGGAGGATCGTTGTTACAGTTCGCGTGCGGGTATCTATCTCGTTGCGGTTGTAATTTGTTGCCCCGTTGGCAATGGCGAGGAGTTTTGCGTAACGCTTAGCCGAGGTGTCGTTTATAGCCGATTCGCTCGTGGATCATTCACGGAAGAGGGAGACTTGTGGAGCCGGTGAACGGAAGCGCCATTTTGGAAACTCGGTACTTGATCGTTCCGAGTGAATCACGGGAACAGTGGCACGGTTCGCGATCTTATCGCAATCTCGCCGCTAAACCGCAACATCGTGGTCGTCGCGAAAGTCTCGCCTGGATTCCGGTATCACGGATGCGCTTTGTAAATTCGTTATGACGGCCGATCGCGCAGTTAAAGTCCACGCTGAAAGAGCGCGAATCGAGAGGCAAGCATTAAGGATCCGGTTCTCGATTCGCTCGACGATGATCCGAGGCTCGCGCTTCGACGACGTCGCTGCCGGGGCTTAATAGTGTCCCCGACGTGAAATCGCAGGTTCGCGCGCGGAAAAAGAGGAGAGGAGAGAGAGAGAGAGAGAGAGACAGTCACGAGAGCGATCCGCGAGGGCACGGATGGGGACGGAGCGCGTGTGCGAAAGAGAGAAAGGGGGAGAAAGATCGCGTTGAACGAGGGAA
>NW_016910923.1:56064-64271 GCF_001483705.2 Eufriesea mexicana
AGAGGAACCTGTTATTTCGGCGAGGCTCGAAGCTGAGGCGAGATTACACGCTGTCACACACCGTTCCTCGTCCGAACCCTTTCGGCTGCTCTCGCGTCTCCACCCAAGCGATCCCTGCTTCTCTCTCCTGCGGCGTGCTCGAGGACCGTTTAAGGGGGAGACGAAACGCGGACGGCCGGCCAACATCCGACGTCTTATTCGCGCGATTATCATCGCTCGTCGATTTGCGTTTCGTGGCCCCCGATCACGCTGCTTGCCACTTAATGCGGCCGTCTCTCGGCTTTAACTGGTCCTACAACAGTATCCGGTTGAAAGTAGTAACGCTCGCCTCGGGTTAATTGCGTTTTCTGTGCGAGGCTGCTTTTCTGTCGCAATTAATGCGCGTTAGATCGCGAAGAAGAAGAATTTCAGTTGGAGAAGATCGTTGACGAGGTAAGGAAATGCACGAATGCCACTGTACGCGTTGTTCGAGCCATTTTGATGGATATCGTTTGACAGAAGGGTTGCAGGATCCGTGGGACCCCTCGGAGTAGGTATATCGATGAGCTACGGCTGTCACCGTTCTAGCACTCGCAAGTGGCACACGTGTGGTTTCCGTCCGCATCGTTGCTCTCCAATAGTTTTAATGCAGAATTTGTCTCGCAATAATTTTATTTCATGGAAATATATCCACGCAGGTACGTCATCGATTAGGAAACTAGGGAGGAATCGTCGAAATACGAATGTGTCGCATTAGATCGTCGAATGTGATTTAGACCGTAAAGGGTTGAGAAATTATTGCGAGATAAATTGGATAATTTTCCGAAATTTTTGCAATTTAAATCGGATAATTTTTCGAAGTTGTTGCACGTTTACCACCACGAGAGGTAACTATAAGAGATCGGTGGGAGCTCGTCCGGTAGCGCATCCGTGCCATAATTAAAACCCCTGTTAAAGCTGATCCACTACGGTCCTCGAGGATTACTCGCTGCACTGTCCTCGCGGTTTCGCCAACTTCATAAATCGGCCAGGTTGGCGCGACTCGCGGCCCGGATCAAACGAGCCATTATCTCATTGTTACGGAGTTTCGTGGTCGCGATGGAGCCGTGCTTAGTGTCGCCGCTGCTGCGATGCTTGCATTTTCAACGGTCGCATAAACGCGAGGGACAGGCGCATTAAGTCGCCGGTGCCGTAATCAACGTCAGGAAACGCGAGTCGACAAACGATAATAGCCGCTCGAGCGGATCGAATCGGCCGGGACGTCGGCTATTCGCGAACATCTTATTTTCCGCGCGATACCGCGTGTCGAGAGGAAGAGAGGGAAAGAAGGAGAGAGAGAGAGAGAGAGAGAGAAACCCGCCGACAGATTTAATCCAGGTCTCGGCGCTACCCGCGTGGGCGTGGTTGCCTCGCGCTAGAAACCATATGCAAACATTCCGCGTGCTGGTAATGCACGCGCGTAGGCTCGAATCCACGCGCGAACAATTAGGCCCCCGCGACGTAATTGCGTTCGCATTTTACACCACGGACGACCGTATGGCAACAGGCTTCACGGCCAGGTAGCGCGGCAGGGCTATAATTTCACCGCGATCGTGTTTCCAATTGCAGTGCTCCGTGTCAAAACCGAATCGTACGCTCGCGACTATTAGAAGGATGAATCTAGTTGCGGTGTTTGCTCAGCAAAGTATAGACCTGCCGCAACGAGCGCTCGAGCTAATCGAGAGATTAGGCGAGATTACAGGGGGTGAAAAGAACGCTCGCGTCGCCGATTATGATCCTCGCGCGTCGTAAGTCGAGCGAGTTCCAAAATCTGTAAATAAGGACAGTAAGAAAAGTTTCGTTCACGGCAGGAAGTTGCTCGGTGATGCTTTCAGAAATTTTTACCAGATTCCTTTCGAGGCGTGAATAAAATGGCGGATGTGAAGACTGTGTGCGAGTGTCGAGATTAATCAGCTAATAATTAATTAGCTTCGCATTCTTGACTACTTGATTATTTTTAATTGACACCATCCTCTCAGTTCCAATTATTCGAGTGTGGGCTTACAATTATGTACAATTGTCTGCAACGAGGAATTAATATTCGAAAAGAGGAAAAATCTAGGATAAAGATTTTCTAAATTTCAACGAAGAAGCGAAAATACACCGTATTCTTTTATATTTTGGAGAAGTTAGAATTAAAATAAAATAAAATAATTTTAATTTTAATTAAATCAATAAAACTGTAGAGTCGTGTAATTTAAATCGCGGTTAAATCCAGAAATCGTATAAAAATTTTTCGTCACGATAGATCCCGTGTGCGATCCGAAATATAATATCAAAAATATCCCTGAAAACGAAGGATATCGTCGTTGGCTTAATTACGTTATTCATTCTCGAATCGCACGGGAGATTTATTCGGCCCGTTTCCTTCGTCCGAAATTAGCTAGACAGTTCGGTCGGTTCGATTATCATCGTGGAACGGACGGTATCTGAGGGTTCGATCGTGCAGGACGTCGAAGGGATCTGCCGTGAGTCGCGATCCATCGCCAGAAATCTGACGGCCGGTTGGCATTTCTTGAGGCTAAATAGACGAGACAGCGTAGAGGCCGCCAACGTCGGAAATGGTCCGCAGATTAAGCGATTTAGCCGGACGATCGTGGACGAAACTCGTCCGCGACCTTCTCATCCGGAAGGCTCCGCTCGCGAGCAGATACGAGCCGATCCTTGGACAGGAAGAGAAGCGGCAATGGTAGAAACACTCGTATAAAATATGCAAATTCGAACTCGTATTTTTCACGCTTCGTTACCCGCCTTCGCTGCTCCTCCACTTCCGGTCTCCTTCCCCCCTTTGGAATAATATGATCGAATAATACGGCTGTCTCGCGGAGTTTAGGTTCCTTTTCACGCTTGCCAGTGCAGTTTCCACATCGGGACATCGTCGGTTATCGTCGTTTCTTTCCGCGATTCGTCTAATCGAATCTCAAACATCGCGGTAAAGACAATGGGCGGTAGATTCAAAGGAGCGGGAAATCGTTAGCAAGAATGTAGCATCCGAGATGCAGAGTCCTAAAGGAAGAGGCACTGGACTAGTCGTTGGAGTTCCAACAACTGTTCACTCGGTTGCCATTACACGGGCTATAAAACAAAAGACGGTACGACGAGACGCTTAACGAGAGCAACGGCGAGGAATGCTGTTGTTCGTCATATAATGGCGCTTCTAATCTTTACTGCCCGCTGGAACACGTTTCGTGGCCCATTAATACCGAGTCGCGTGCATTTTACGAGGGTTAAATAAGTATCACTTTTAGTTGCACGGTTTTATGCCCGATGTCGCTGTAAAATTAATTCCAGTTGCGAATCCCTCGAATCCAGTTGCCGCCAAGGTCGTTGCTACCTGTCCGCCAAAGCCCGAGATCGCGTTTAATACGTAAACCATCGCGAACAGGGCGATATCTCTTTCCCCTGGCCGACGTTTCACGGACACGAACTCTGCCTCGGTTCCGAACACGTCACGTTCCCTGGGAGGAGGAACTCTATGGCACTCTCGTGTTCGATCAAGATTAGGACGAACAAGCGAGCCGTAGAAACGGTTCGGCTTAATAACACGCTATCCTTTCGTACGCCGTCGTCTGAAAAATGACCGCATTAACGGAAACGTATTTCGTCGGCGAGTCGCGGTCGAGCGGCGTGATCGGTGAAAGTGGAACGCGCGCCGAGCGGAAACGACGAGGATCGCTGTGACCGTTCCGGATAACGCGTGGAACCGGGTGCGACGAATGGGTGAGAAATTTTAATAACCTCGCGTGACATATTTCGAATCGTTTCGATCGGTAGACCAACGCGATACCGATTGGTCTGCCGATTTCTCCGCGAGTTTCGAAACAATTGGAACGCGATGGCAGAATCGGCCGCGACGTGAGAGTCGCGCGAAGAACAGGTACGGGACTCGGGGGAAGGGAGTACCTGGCAGGGGGTTGCTAGGCGGTGGAAGAGCGAAGAGAAAGGAAAAGGAAAGGAGAGAGAATGGGAAGAGAGAAGGGAGGAGAAAAGAAATGCTACATAAATAGATGAGCTGTCGGAGCGGCAGGATTACGTATGACGGGACACGAGGACGGTGGAGGCGAGATGATATCTGGTTCGGGTAGGCAGAGTGATAAATCTGTGGGCCTCTGTCAGGTGGAGGCGCACAGGCTCGGGCGTACGAAACGGACCGGCGATCAGCTTCCTACCGCGCGCGCCTCCTTTGTCTCGTCGCTTCTCGGGATAGCTGGAATCGATCAAACCCCTTACGAATTTCGCCACCGTGGAACGCGCCGTGGACTCGTGTCTTTGCGCCGGGCCGAGGATAACGATCGAACGATAAACGATATCGATAAGCGATCGCGTTCGTCGCGCCGTGGAATTCGACGTTCAGGCGGACCAGCGAGCTCGGCTTGATCGATTCCTCCGAGGAGCAGGGGCCACGCGAGACGTACGATATACGCGTACACGCGGACGTTTATTATGGATCGGCCTGCTGTGGGAATTTTTCCCGCGTACTCGTTGCAAATTCAACGCCGATTGATTTATTTCTAACCGTCCGCGTCTCGAAGTAAATATCGCATCGTAACTCGCACGGCGCCATTTGTGTCTCCCGCGACGAGTCGCGATAAATCGTTGATCGACAAATTCCTGCCGATCCACGTCGCGGAGACGTTCACGCGGTCGGCAACGAATCGACGCGGAAATTTTTCGGGCCCGGTCGATCACGAGAACGTTCTCGGAAATCGACGACCGATCCAAGAAAGGGTGGCACACGTTTGTCGGTAGAGGACGACGAGCGATATGCATAAGAAGCAGCCGGCAACATCGAAACTCTCGTAATCCCCGAAAAGAGAAGGCCGTCTCGGGAGAATGCAACATTTTAATCCGTAAACACGTCGTTGGACGCCGATGGACGTCTCTCGTCCCGCGTTTCGAGCAGCCGTAATCTTTCGTTCCAGCTCACGCACACGCGTCCACGCATCCCTCGTCGCGTCCACCGCGATCGCATTAGTCGCGCTCGCTTTCGGATCCCTGGATCCACTGATCCCTCGGATCCGCGACGACTGGAAAAATTCTCGTCCGTGAGCTTGTGACCGGTGCTGTAAAACTGACAGGACCTCGTCGAACGTACTCGTATACGAATGCACGCGGTTGGCTTATAACGGGGTAGAAATTGGAAAAGTTAATTTCAGTAATAAATCGTGGATCGAGCGATCAATTATCGATATTTAGCAAACGAGTTTTATCTCGTCCGAGCATTTGTTTACCGATGGGATCCTCGAGGAGACCGGTACCTCCTCGAAATTTAGGGGACTTATTCCACCAGAAGACTGCTCGCTTTCTCCCGAACGCTTCGTTGATCATCGATCAAGAAGCCCCGAATTAGATCGAGCGACAGATGGTGCTCGTTAGTCGCGGATAATAGACGTTTCCACGATCCCGATTACCCCATCTGCTCCGCCGCCCCTGATCGCCCAACCCTTTCCGTTGATTCGAAATTTTACGCCGCGTTTTATCTCTCTCAGCACGAAATCCTCGCGTCATAATATCGGATGGTCCGTTGGATTCGGACACGAAAGGAAACGAAACGCAGCTCGGAAGGAGAGGTGGTGAGAGTCGAACCGCGGAGAAATCGGCGGCTCGTGTGTGCCCGATCATGGCAAAGCAAACACACGTATCGTCTACCAAGAGGGTATATACCGGCGTGTATCGCAGGAAGAAAGGAAGAAGGTCGGTGGTGCTTGTAGCCTGGCAAGGTATAAAGGTTAATGAGCGCGCAGGCGCAACCTATTATTTCAGTCGGTTGGGTTCCTGCCCCCTCCCTGTTTTCTGCTAGTCATCCCGCCACCCCTTTGCTCCTCGAGGTGCCTCGTCTCGTCCTACTCGCCCCTCTCTGCGTTCGGGCACGTTCTTGTCGCCCGTCTCTCTCTCGCCAACGCCGAACCGCCGAGGGCGGCACGAACACCGAGAGAGAACGAGAGAAGGAGAGAGAGAGAGAAAGGGAGAAGTACGTAGAGAGCCACGGAGAGCCGCAGAGAGCGAGAGGAATGTTCAGAGACAACGGGGGACGAGGGTAGAGGAAGGGCGAGAAGGAGGAGTGCAGAGGGGAGAGAAATGGTTCCCAGGAGAAGGGAGAAGTGGCAGACCTTGAGCTGCCACGAAGCTCTGGACGTCTTCATCCTGCCTCAAGCTGTGCTCCGAGAGAGAAGGATACGCTGCTCTCTCGTCGGACGTGGTTTCACGAAATCCTTTAAATTCGTACGTACCGTGTACGAACTGGACGTCGTCAAAGGATGCCGACTACGATGAACGGGATTTAACCTAGCTGCCAGCGGCAACCCGGGCGAATCGCGTGATTCCACGGCGTGCTTCCTGCCTCCAACAACCTTCTATCTCCTCTTCCTAGCGCACGTTACACCTCTAACGTTTCTTTCGTCCCGATAAACGCTGACCATTATATCCCGCAACGAGGCCGACTTCTCGCTCGTCCTCCATTTGCCAACGAAACACCGTCGTACGGGACGATCTTACCCGCGAATTTCCATCGATCGTCCACTCGCTTCATCCCGACTCGGGTTCTTCTCGTTTACCCTGTCCCGGAGTATGTTCCCGGATTCGCAATCACCGCTGCCATTGTGACCGAAGAGGAACTCGCGATCGAGCACCCTCCACGTCAAACTCCGCGAACGACACGCATCGGACGTCGCCGACAACCCTCTTTCTTCCCGTTCCTCGTACATGGTCCGCGGGTCTCTCCTCTCTTACGAAGCAGCCGCGGTCCCGAGGAGGCGTGTACGCTCACGTCAGCCGGGGAAAACGTATCTATTCGAGGCGGACAGACACGCGGCAGAGACGCGGCGAGACGCGCGAGCAGAGACGGGTATCTGCACGCGAGCAATGCCATTGTGTTCCCCTCGCCGATCAGGGGACACATCCTCGACGTTCCCGCGCTGCGACGACGCGTCGACGTTACAAAGGGCTGGGTCGGGATAGGTCAACCGCGAGGACGGATTCTGCTCTCTCTCTGCGCGCACACACACGCGCCTGTCTTGCATGGTACGCGCTTCTATAGGGTGTTTCGACTCGCGCTTCATAGATTTCTGCGAGATTTTCGGGAGAAGGGTAAATACGTAGGTGCAAAAGTCGCGAAATGTCAACGGAGTAAAGGAAGAGCGAGATTTTCGCCGAGGAAGACTCGTTTTTGTCTCGACCAACGAAAGCAACCGCGCGTGAACCGTGAAAATCGTTTGAAAAGGAACACCCCTGTTTTTTCTCTTTCTGCCGGGTCGCTGGATCAGGTCGGTTTCTTTTGTGAGCCGCGATACGCGTCACACGACGCGTTGCTGGTCGGAGCAAGGGTGCCAGAAGAGGGTGAGATTTAATGCAGTTCCTCTGGCTCTTTCTCTGCCCCCTGCCTCGCTCGTTTTGCTCTCTTCGCGCGACCTCGGAGTCGCTTTCTCTACGCATCCTACTACGGCTTGCTCGATCCGCTTTTGTGGCAACCGTTAAATTGGCTCTACGAGCTACGCATCTGTCGCTAATACTCGAGTAGACGTTGCCGCGTCCAGGTCGTAAAAATACGTCCGTTACCGTTGCGGTTACCCTCGACCCGGTCTCATCGAAAATAGAAGCGAGAGTGTTCGAATCTCGGTGCTCCATTTTGCCCTTCCTTTCCTCCTAGCCTCTCCGTGTTCCACGTGAAACCATCTCGAAGATTTGGCACGGAACTGCCTTTAATCACTTGCGCTGGAAAGACGTGGTACGCACGTCGTACTGCCTTTGTCGCAGAATCGTCAACGGCGTGGTACGCGCGTCGCCAGGCAATTGTCACGGAGACATTGGGCCGTTCTAACACACGCGTCTGTGAATTTCTTGCCAGCCGAAGTGGTGTTAATCTCCGGGAAAGGACGAAACATGTCCGAGTGGACGTCAAAAATTCGAAGGAGATTTAAGACCTAACGATGCATACTTGCGAAACGGTCATGTCGAAATCACATGACCAGGTTTTTCGGCCTGCATCGAGAGCAGCACGAGCGATATTAATTTTGCAAAATTTCTCCGCTCGTTAGAGGGTACGTTCGCGGGTACGGCCGGACGTGATCCTCGTGCACGCCTCCGATTAACGAGGATAAACACAGCTTCGACATCGCGGCGATTCGAGGTTGTAGCGTACTGTCTGTAATTAGCCCGAAATTGCAACGTCCACCACTCTCGCCGACTCGATC
>NW_016910923.1:64476-74118 GCF_001483705.2 Eufriesea mexicana
CCAGCTCACGCGCGATTCTTACGATTTAATTAGCCGTTCTAACATCGCGAACGAGCATCTCCGCCGGTCGAGGTCAACGACGCCGCCTCGGAAGCCGGGTCAGCGGCTTCGCGGCTGCGAACCGCTCGTTATTACGATTGAGACTTTACCCTGTTGGATCGATCGCCGTCCGATCCGCGGATCTCGCGGCGATCCCTCCGGTGTTATCTTGATCTCGTTTCGATGCTCGCCACCTTTCGTCTCTATTACGCGCCGCGTAATGAGAGGATGCTGACGCGAGAAGGTGAAATGATCGCGCGAATTACATTCCCGAAGCCGTTCCACTGGTTCGCGTTTCCGGTTTGTTAGAAAGTCGCGTTCCTCGTCTCGCGACTAGCCACCTCTCTTTCGCCGCCTAGCTCGCGCGGTCGAGGTAACGGAGTCGTCGGGGGTCAGGCTCCGGCGGCCATCTTCGCCGAATTACCACCGATCATCGATCGCGACCCGAGGCTCATTAGCCTTAGTAATTACGATCTTGTCGCGCTCTATCAATCTGGCCAAGTTACGTAACGAGCAAGCAGCCGCAGCTGCGAGATCGTGACGATATTTCACCGTTTTAATCAGCCATCCCTGTCCCGGTATCGCCTGCAGATGATCGGATACGTGGAAACCATCGGCCCTTCCGCGATTAGGGCCTCTCTCCTCTATACTCCTCCGCTCCTTTTCCGCTTCGGCTAACCTCCGACGGGGACACGCGTTGGCCGCGCGACCCGCTCGCTCGGGCCGCCATGTTCCACGGATTCCGCGAAACGTCTCGCGTCCTTCTCGCGCGCGCATCGCGGGAAATGATCGCCACCAGCGGCTTCTCCTACTTTTCAGACAGCGATAGAGGACGAGAGCGAGAGAGAAAGGGAGAGAAGGAGAGTAATGCCTCTCGTTAGCAGATGGAAACACGTGCGTAAATTGCGATCTCTGTGCGCTTCATTAGGGAAAACCGTTCTCGCGTCATTAACGGTTCCTCTTCCTCGATACTCGAACGGAATTATGTAGCCACGATGGAAAAGACGGCGCGTTCCTACCTCCTGCCACCCGTCCACCGTAATCGCCATGTAGAACGTTCTTCGGCTAACGATGCTTTATTAGAATATCCGAGATAGAAGGGTTCGATGGAGCACGCCGGCCATATCTCCGCAGGATGCTTTAATTGCGCGTGGAACAATGCGGAGGCGTCAGCCGATCCAGGATAATGAACGCCTTTATACCTTTCCAGCTACTTCTTACTTCTTACGTACTCTCCTTTTCGATCCCGTAATCGATCCCGGCTCCCTACCCGCTCCCCAGCTCCTCGAGTAAATTACCAAGTGTAATTTTGAAAGTCGATATGAATCATATTTCCAGCTTCTGAAACCCAATACGCACTCTGCTCGCGCTACTATTAAATAGGAAACCCATCAAACTTTCCCATGACTCGGTCTCTCGTTCCTCGGCGACTCTATTCCTCCACGGACAATCTCACCCCGCTATACTCCACAGCTACGACGCATCCCGAGACCAGGATTTTAACGAACATTCAAAATACTCCCCAAAGTTTCGATCGAAAAGCACCGCAGCTGCCGCATTTCCGCGCGCGCGCTCGCGCGCACACCCTAGGCACCAGCGCCAGAGCCTGCCCTGGTCCCCCCGTCGATCCAGTTCCCCGTTTCGTTCTACGTGGACTAGTCCGCCGCCCCTTTCCACGTAGCCTGTGACGTAGGGTCCGAGGTCGTCTGCGATGCCTCGCGACCCAAGATCGAATGTGCGATCGAGTGTGTAAGTGCGAGAGCAGGCCACCAGCAGAGCTGGGACCACCTCGACCGCCGGTGCAGCCGGCGTATAGCCGCCCCTCTCTCGCTCTCACTCTCGCCCTTTGCCGCCTCCTTTTCTGCCCCCCCTTCCGATCCTTCCGTCCTTATCCGCGCGCCGCCACTCCCGATGGCTCTTCCTCCGTCGCGGGTCTCCTCTTTCCCGCAGCGGTTCGCGGACGTTCCTCCTTCTCCGCGCCGGTCGACGAGAGAGCAGCCAGCCGCCTGGACGAGAGGCTACGACGATCAAAAAGAGAAGCTGAGACGGGGCCCCGACCGCCGCGGAAAGAATGCGTGGGCCGGACATAATGATTCGGACTTTGTCGGCCGGTGGCGAGGTACAATCGTTCTCGTGGAACTATATTAAAAGGCGAGTAACGTAAATATTCATGGCCGGAGGGGGCCCCCTATCGCGCGCAGCCGGATGACTTCCGAATTCCTCCGTGCCCCGTATCACCGCGTTTCCACGAATATTCCGTTTCACGGTTAAATCGAGATCGCGAGGATTTAATAGACCATGCACCATGCACTATGGTGTTTTTCATCGCGTTTCGTTCGCGGTGCATCGGGGGGGCCGAGAGCTAGGTTGTCGGAGGAATCGCTTTGGAAACCGTGCTACTGCAACAGGGGTAATGTAATACCAGTTAGAAAGATCGGTTATAGTTTTATTACTCGGACTCAACCAGATGATCCCATTACCGGGAATGCGCGCGTTGGCAAATAGTTGGGGTCGTTTCCGCGGCTTTATAGGCGGAATACGTAATTCGCTGGGTCGTTTCATCGTTCGGGCTACTCGATTACCTAATAACGTTTCTTACGCGGCGTTTCGTGCGGTTTCAGCGCATTCGCTCGGGAATATTCCGTCATTACCGGGTCCTAATAGCCAACCGGGTAAATAAAGGAGTCCTTAATTGACTACAGCTACAGCTCTTTAATCTCTTCCCGGTGGAAAATTTCTCCTACGTCGAATTCCTTCCTGATCGATAAAATTCGAGATCGAGCGCGTGCACCGATCATTTCCACCTCGTATCGCGGGAATCGATCGCCGATACGTTAAATCGCGGCTCTAGCCGGGATGGAGGAATCGTGGAGGAATCGTCGGAGGGGGCTTTGCGTGCCGGCGCGGCATGTTTTTCTATAACGGGGCCGCGGGGGTATCGTTAATCGGCGACTCTGATTTAAGAATATCACCGGTGCCGTCCATTGTTCCAGCCGACGTTTCCTGACTCGCGGCCCTCGAGGATGCCGGTAGATCGCGCGCCGCGTGGGCGTCGATCGCCGCGCAGGCTGCCGATCGTTGCATCCTCGCGAAATCTCCGCGAGCCATAAATTTCGGTCGCGTACCGGTAACTTCCGATCCGTAGCAGCGAAATCGGTTTGTCGCGAGCTGTGGACGCGATCTATCGACGAAAGCCTCGTCGAGCGGAAGCCTCTCTGTCTCTACGTTGCCCGGTCGTAATTACGCGATCGGCCGACGGCGATCGGGGGCGAAAGAGCGAGGATCGGAGAGATTCACGGTCCAGTGGATCGTTGTTAATCAAGGCGAGACCACCGTGGCCAATTCGATGGCAGAAGGAGCCGCGAATTAAAGTCTCAGCGGAGCGGAGAACACGATTTTACGAGCGACGGACGGGCGCGGTGGGGCGAGCGGCTCGCATTAGCCTAATCGTTCGAAGCCGGTCTGCCAAATAAATTGGCTGATTTGCATGGGAATTAGGAATCCCCCGTGGACCTCGCCAGGTAACCCGCGCGCATGGATCTATCGCGCGAGCCATCGACGTTCGGTGTCTCCGTGCCCCTCCGAGGGAGAGAGACCGCCCTTCTCGTGGGCCCTATAGCGCCCCGTAGTGCTTTCCTTCTATGTCTCGCTCGCGCGGAATCCACGGTTCAAGCGCGTAACTCTCGGGTGTTCGTTACTTCTAGGAACATACACGCGGAAGTTGCTTACCTCCAGACGGAATAGTTAGCCCCGGCCATTGCTTTCCGTTCCTTCTCGCTAATTTATAGAGTCTCGCGTCCTATCCTTTACGTTTACGTTCCGAACGGTTTCGTCGAGATAAGCGAGAGATTCTCGGAGACGATTCACTCCCGGATGGTAAAAAATTCGCAAGGTTTTATTTTCCGATCCCCGCTGCGAGGCTCGTAGGCGTCGTAACGTTTTCCCACCGTCTCGCAGCTCCTAATCGAAACGGACGCGCGTAAACGCGAACAAGGCGTGACTAGTTTACGAGAATCGGCGAGATCGCGGCTTAAATTAGGTGGGCCTTATCCCGGCGCGGAATCTGCACTGGTTGCGCGAGCTGGCAATAAGAATATCTTTATTAAGCACGACCGGGGGAACCCGCAGGCGAGAAGTGGCCGAGTAAGTTTCCGTTTACGGTGGAACGCCGCGTCGCGGAGGAGGCACGCGAAAAGAATCTGGATTTAAAGTCGAACGGTCGTTCATTCGCTCGCGCGACTGTCTCCAACGATCTCGCGACGTATTTATAATCCGTGGAACTGCGCCGGTAACCGCACGACCGATCCAACGACCGATTACTCTCCTGCCAACGACTTTCCGATACCACCCTAGTAATCGACTCGAGCAGTTTATCGCGACAGCGAATTCAAAATCGCTCGATTATCCTAACATCGTCTCCCCCGGGGGAACTCGGCCCGATTCGACGGGTTCCAGCGTATGCACGACGGGAGAGGAGAGGCCATCGGCGAAAATTAGCTCGTACCTTCGATCGAGACGCTTGTACGCCGAAACTCGCCGTGGTGGCGGCCGTACAGGCAATTAACATAATATTACCCATAACGCAGCGTTCCTAATGGGATATTTATTGCAGGGTGCCTCACCCCGTCTTCCTGCGCGCACCAAGAGCAGCGAGATCGTGCGAACCGATCCCGCTCGGCTCGGCTCAGCCCGCCGCCCGAGGATCTTCTTCTCGCCTCGATTATCGACGATTTTTCTCTTCCTCGTTACCCGTCCGACTTGCCCTCCCCTTGATCCTCCGTTGCTCCACGGCCTCCGCGGAAACAACAGCCCGTGAGGAACGCGTTTCGACCGCGTGTTCAACCGTTACGAACGACGCCGGACTCGAAAGTTGCCGGTTCACCAACAGGAAACCGCCCCCCGATCGATCTTCTCGCGCTCCTCTCGGACCCCGATCGCTGTTAACCCGTCGATCGCCGCCCCAGCCGTCCCGGCCGCCTCGCCGTCGAGGAAACGATAATTTCCAGCGTTTACGCGCGTTCGCGGGAAAAGGAGGCGGTCACGAGGGCTACCGCCGCTTTACGGCGCTTTTACGGCAGGCATTATCCGCGCCGGATTCCCGAAAGTACGCGCGAGCGCAACGAGCCGAAGGACGGACGCTCGCAGCAGCCGCCTGGGCCCTGAACGAGACGCAGACGGAGGAGAGGAGCTCTCGTTAGCGAAGCAGCATCGGGAAACCGTCGTCGCGACGTTCCCTCGAGTGGTGCAGCGCTCTCGAGCACCCGGGTCCTCTGGCCCGCGTGTTACTACCTACCTCCTGCCAACGTCCTCGAGCGTCGATAACGCTAATTAGGCACGGAGACGTCGCGCTCGCCAATAGGATCTGTTTCTTTTTTACCGGCTCTAAGTGGAGTCGCGCGTAGCTTGTTCGACCCGCGTCCTCTCCTTTTACGGAAGCTTTTAAGCCCTGTTTTCCACGAGTGGATCCTCGTCGCCGCGATGTCTCGAGCGTGTTCCACCACAGCGCGGCAACGATCGCGTGCATCGGAATTCGGCTCGTAAACCCGTAGGGCTGCGTCGATGACGGTTTATTTAATATTTCCGCGTGTACTATTTGTTGTTAGAGTCCGAGGTGGCAGATGCGACGACTGGTTCTCTCGGAGCGACTCGGAGAGACTTTTTCCGCGTTCGGTTCTGGTAATCGTACACGATTCTGGTAGCGGGTCGGTCACGGGAGTATTAAAAATACGGAGTTCGGGGTATTAAATTGTACTGTTTATAAGGGGACAGCTGCGCCCGATATTTTAACCGACGCCCGGCGTCCCTCCACGTGGCCCCGGCCACGGGAGACCGACTAAAAAAGGGTTCGAGAGCTCGCGTTTGTGTAAACACACAGTCGATGAAATGGCTTTCCATGTACGATTCGAACTTGGTTGCATTTACGCTCCCCGCGTCGTAATCCCACTGCCGTCCAACGGGGCTGCAGACAAACAATCAACTGGGATGATTAACGAACACAGAAGCTCTCCCCCCAACGTTTAATGACCTACGAAGTGAAAAATTGGCTCTAGCGGCGTACACGCATCGTACGAGATATACAATTAGTCTAGTTTATACAGGGTTAAACCCGAGGAATCTCGATGGATCCGATAAATCGTGCGGATCACCTTTCTGCTTCTCTTTCCGATCAATTACGAGGTCGAGGGACCGGGGGGCAGCCTCCGAATGTTTGCTCGCGCGCGTTCGATCGACGAGGACAACGCGAGAGCAGTCCGGGAAGGAGCGAGAGTGACGGCGAGGAGAGGAAGGCGGCGTACAGGCTAAATACAGGTTCGAAAAGGAGAAACGAATTACCTACGAATCGGCTCCGCATCCCCTTTTTATTCTTTCTTCCGTGGACCAGCCACGAGCGGTCCCTTTCATCCTCTTCTTCCACCTCGCTTGGGAAAACGACTACGGGTCCTTTCGCCCAAAGCGACCACCTCTTATTCTCCCCCGCCGTTCCCTCGCCCCTCCAACCCTTTCCTCCACCACGGACCCGCTCCCCCCCTTCCGCGACGCTTCTCAGCGCGCCGTTTCTTCCTCACCGGGGCCCACCGAACGTCTCCATTAGAAGCCGTCGCGCCTTCGGGCCTCGCGGTCTCCTAATTTGCCTACCGATCCGCACGATTTCTCTGCGGGTTGCACGAGAGCGGGTGCACGAGGTGGCAACCACGCCACGAATCCACGCTGGAGCAACGAAGACCGAGATGCTGCACCGAGCAATTTATTTTTTGAACTTCCAGCGTGCTCGCCGCGTTTCGTGCTCGGTGAACGGCCACCAAGGCCCGCTTTTGTCGGGCCCGCTGCTGCCTCGTCCCTGCGGTTCTCCCTCGGAACGAGCCGTGTTGCGAGCATCGATGGACGCCGCAGGCCTACCACCTATTCATCTCTCTCGTTAACCACCGGACATCTTCATCGAGGATCAATGGGTCTCTCTCCCTGGATGTCTCGATAATCCGAGCCGCGAATTACAGCGGACACCGGCCACGGCCAATGTCCATTCCGTCCACCCGTCATTTAGGGGTACCGGGCGCGCGCGTCCTCGCGTGATCCCGTGATCACCGCCAGCACTCCGGACCGCTCCACTGCCCCCCATTCCGTCTTTCCTCCCTTTCTTCGTCGCGTTCCACTCGCAAAAACGCCCTTTGTCCGACGCGGACCGTCGCTTTTTCCGTGTATAATTATTTCAAATATGCGCCGCGTTTTTTGCCCCCCACCGGGGCAATTAAGTGCCAGCCGGACCGTCGGGGTTTAGACGCGTCGCTCCCTCGCCATCGGGCCCCGACTTTTAGCATCGTGCTCGTGCAACCAGCGCGGTTTCTCGCGAAGCGCGTGGAACGTATCCGTCCGAGAGCTTCGATTAAGCGATCCACGAAATTACGCCCCGCTTCGGCCGAAATTCGAGGAAAATTAATACCCTAAACGGCCGTTTCCGCCAGCGATGTTTGAACGCTTAATTTAACCCCGTTCCGCGAGACGGTTATTTCCCAGTAAACGACCGTCGTGCCCGCTTTCACCGTCCAACGGATACCGCTCGTAGGAAATTACGGGAACCGAGTCGACCGACCCTCTATCGCCTCCGTTGCACGCGCGTGTTCCAGCTGACGTATCACCTGGTCGACCATTTCACCCGTCCTCGAGGATAAACGCGCGTGAAAATCGGTAATCGACCGGTCGTGGAAAGCCACGGAGATCTCGCTGCTGTCCCACGTCGCCGCTTCCCGGTCCAATAATTCGCGCGATTCGTCTCGCAGCCGGCCACCGGTGATCTCTTTCCATCAGGAGCGCTGTCGATAATCGGGGCGCAGCTTTCCGGCAAATAACAGCGTTCAACGAGGGTGGTACCCTCTTCCTTCGCGATTGCGCGCTCCGGTGATCCGGGAATCGGGCATCGAGGCACGCCGTCCAACGAATCGGGATTAAACGAATGTCTCGCGTACACGCGATTCCTAGCTCGTACTGTACGCGTAGTAATTGGACTAAGAGTATCGTTAACCCTTTGATTACTATGCCGATATCACGTGTTTCGCTAAGGACCCCACGGGAGTACTTTTATTGTTCGAAGCGTATAATGGCGAAATAATAACAAATTGGGAATGGAGCGTTTATCTTATTGGCAGTCGCGAGTGACCACCATGGTGTTTTGGCATCGGTTGACAATTAACTGTCAATTCGCGTTCAATTTTAACAATTGTAAATAATTCCAGCGCTCCGGTCACCGATGACCACCGTGATGCCTTGGCAATGGTTGACAATCGACTAACTGTAAATTTTCGTTCGATTTTTACAATTCTAAGTAGTTCAAGTGTTCTGGTCACCAGTGACCACCGTGACGCTTTGGCAATTGTTGACAATCGACTAATTGTCAATATTCATTCGATTTTTACAATTCTAAGTAATTCGAGCGCTCCGATCAATGACCACCGTGATGCCTTGGCAACGGCTGACAATCGACTACCTGTCAATTTTCATTCAATTTTCACAATTCTAAGTAATTCGTGTGCTCCAGTCATCAATGACCACCGTCACGTCACAGGAGAAACCGTGGCCAGTCATATTCGACCAACGTGGCAGTCAAAGTGTTAAATTTGACAGATGTAACGATTGTCCACTTGCGATTGCATATCGATAGATATCGCTTCCATCTCACCAAAGTCGACCAAACGACGAATGATTCGCGTGGTTACGCTATACAAGATCCTCCATTTCCGTTGATAACGTTGTGATTGATAGTAATCGTAAACACGTGAACACGATAGAGTTATAACGCACTTGAACGGGACTAATGACATCGTCCACGGCTAAGTATATTCGACAAGCAAACGAGATTAAGCGACTCCCTTCGAAACGAGACTTCCGTCGAGCACGCACAACTGCCAGCCGCTGAATCGAAAAGGTAATTTTCTTAATCCGAGCTTTAATATTCCACGATAAGTGGATCTGAAAATGAGAACATAAAGCGGGGCACGTCTAATCAAGTCTGACGCGTTTCCCGGCTACTCGAAGCGTCGGCCGCCATTAACGAAACGCATTAATAGAGTTTATTACCCTCGTTCCGACGCTGTTGCTATTTAACGTCACCATAAACTTCAGCTACGAGCGCTCGAGCCCGGTCTTACATCCGCGTATGATCCTGACGTATCGATCTCGCTGGATCGGTCCGTCACAATCGTCTTCTTCCCTTGAACTTGACGTAGCCTTGACTCTCCGCGAGACTAGGCGTGGGCGTAGCAGTCGGGAAGCCTTCTTGTCCTGTATCCGTGGACCCTTCACTCGCGTTTTTCCCTTTGTCTAACTCGGACTGCTGCGCGTTACGGTCCCCCTCGAGGATTTCGTCCTCCGGGGCCAGTACCCTCCTCATCTGGCTGGCTCATCGCGCGTGTCAGCTCTCCATTCGACTATGTCATATTCTCCCTCAACAGGAGCCAGTACCCTCCCCATCGAATTTATTCGATAAATTTCGCGAATCGGGAAATACTGATACCTTGAAATTCTCAAAACAGGTGGGCACCGCGTACCCTCGCGTAATGTATGTTTACCGAGCGGATCAGAGGAGGTCGAGGGGAGTATTACTCGCGAAGA
>NW_016910923.1:74148-77959 GCF_001483705.2 Eufriesea mexicana
TCTTCCTGATGCCGGGCCCGGTGCAGTTAGACGCTCGGCTGACTCGCACTTAGGTCGAGTTAGGCGTTAGTTAAGTCGGGCCAACGGCTATTCGCGAGCGCAGCTCGTGGCGAAGCGGGTACCATCGCCTGGAAAGGAATTCCCGAGCCGCTTTCCTCTTTCCTCCTGATTGACGCCGCCAGCGCCGAGTTCTCTTTCTTTCCCTCTTCTTTTCGCTAGCGTGTACTTACGCGGGGAAAACGCTGTTCCGCGAGGCCCGTGCACCGCTTAACACGCGGGATATTTATACATCATCGTGCTCGTAAAGCGTTTCGCGAGTCTTGCGCACCCAGGTGTCGGCCCGCTTCAACGACATTCCCTCCTTGCAAGCTATTCGCCCCCCTCTGGCTCCTTTGGTCTTCCGTGCTGCAACCTCGCTTCTAAATTAACACGTTGGAATCCCAAGGATCTGGTAAACGCGCGATGCTCTTCCGTCAATTGTCATCGGATAACTCTAGGCTATAGGGTGCCTGGTTAGAAAGAGCGAGCTAGGGGTTCCTTGGGACCAAGAGACCACCTGGGGGCTACTTTTCCAAGGTATCTTTCCAAGGGTACCGAGTACTTTCGACGTATCTACGGTTTTCATCGTATCACGTTCGTGACAGGAATTTCGTAGGCTAATTATCGTGGTACGCGATCGTTATCCGCAGAGCAAGGATGTAAGGTTGATCGCTGACTAGTGTGACTTTCACTGGCGAGAATAGCGAAGTTTAAAGTACCCACGGAGAACGAGAGAATCGTAGGTGGCTGAGAGGACTTAATGGGTTTTTAACGAACAAGTCCGCTCGCTCGCTCGACTCGTTCTCTCGTACTTGCTTCTGTTCCACTCGCGTGGAACATTTGTCATAATCAGCATTTGTTAGATCGACCGCGATGAGGACTTAATTAAATTCCTACAAAAATTCCCTCCACCGAGATGAGTCGCAGGAATTCTGTCTCGATGCACATCCGGCTGCGGAGGCGAGAGAAGTAGCGAGAAAATAGGCCAGTGTAATACGAAGTTTAATGCAACGAGCAGCTAGAGTTTCAGTGAAGTTGAATAACTCGAGGAGAATGTGCAAAGCTGGGAAACTATACGCGACACGCCGATTTTCTTGTCTCAAATAGTTAAAATATCTTGGGTTCTTAGTTCTCGATGAGATAAGTGATGTTTGACAATGAGAGTGACAATCGACGAAAAATTTGCTTCCAAAATTGGCAATCTATGGTGATCTTACGGATTTTACTATGGACACTCCATGTTCATGCAATGTCTTGTATACTGGCTACTAAAAGATGGCGCGGTAAGAGATGGAGGTTCGAAGACGTCCTTCAAAGGTCACTCATCGCCTTTAGGTCACCCAGAGATCTCCTTTGCTGAAAATTCAACTTCCAAATTTTGTGCTAGATTCACGCAAAAAATTCGAAATCTGCGAATCCTGTTTTGAGATGCTTTAACCCTTAACTACGGGTGACTATAGTCATATAGGCCACGAGGCGCCACCTACAAACGGAGGAAGATTATAGTCACTGGCTATCAAAATTGAGACAAGTGCTTAGCCTTCTTTGCGAAGAATTGCAACCGATATTGGGATGGCTCCGTTTTTCTTTTTCCTTTCAAAAGACTAGGCTCCGAATGCTAAATACTGCGCGCGCGCAAAGTTTCTACCTTTGACACGGTGCTTCGTTCTACGAGAGGTACTTTGCAAAGAGGCCCACCCTAGCGAAAGGGTTGCAATTCGGTTAGAGAATCCGAGCTCATTCTTGGAATCTAAAATATGAAAATTACTGGAACCTCGACGAAAATGCGAATGACCTGGCCCTCGAAAACTATTATTATACCTAGACAGGGAATCGAAGTAGCTCGTAATTTTTCAACATAAAGAGAGGGGAAAAGATGAATAAATAAAGCAAAACGTGGACGAGGACAAAACGAGTGATCGGGAGAAAAAGGACGCGCGCCCACGCAGCCCGTGGCGAATCCGCTGAGAAAACGCCTCGCGCCCCGAAGTACGACGAATCCAAGGCGGTCGTAACGTGGGAAGTTATGATATTTAAGGGGAGCGGCCGTTCGAATGTTTAACGGGGAACAATGCGTTTGCATTTCACGCAATTCTGCATTCGCCGGCGCGGAATTTCCGCGATGGCTGGATCGATAGGTGGCAGAGCACGGCAGATGATGCATATCAAAGCGAGCCTCCACGGCCCGATTCGCGGGCCCCGGTAACAATGCGTTAATGTCCCGACGCCGATCTGATTACGCTGGGATTTACGTTGGTCATCGTCATTTCGCGAAGCGCTCGTGTCGCAAGCCAGCCCTCGCCGAGATTTTTATCGTTCCTCTCTCCGTGGCCGGGCCCGGGCAGAAACGTGGCCGCCATTCTTATCCCGACGTATGTACGTACGTGTCTCGAGCATTTCCAATTGCTGGATTACACCGTGCCTAATCACCGGTATCGAATTCCTGCAACATTGTACGCGGTGAATACCGGTTGATTTGCACAAGCCCGTCATTAGACTCTACGCTTCTGACGCGCTGATTATAAGCACTTCCCGTGGCTACGTTATTACCCCGGGCTTTTTTCGACTTAAGCAACGAAATGGATGCGCGATCTTCGAATTTCCTGCGTTCACCTGTGTGTGCACGTGGCAATTAGAGGCAGCAGTCGGTATTGTAATTCCGATCATCCCGAGGGGTTCCTCGCGTCCCTCGAATCCGTGACCAGGAAAAAACCACTCGGCGGATTACATGGTTAATTATGATTCGCGAGTACGATGCGAGTCGGGGGCCATTTGTAAAGCTCGTTCTCGGTGTTACGTAACCGAAACGAACTGTGCGAAAATTCTTTCGCCTGACGCGTGGCCATCCGTTATCCAGGTACACGTACGTGGGAGAAAGTTCGATCAACTCGCGCTAATGGACGAGTAACGCTGGAACAACGGAATCCAAATCTCGAGGATTCGCGAATCAATCATCCCGATATTTCGCCGTTTTGAAATCCTTCGTACGTACGTACATCTTCGATATCAATCCTGCGCGCAACGCTTCTTCGCTCACGAGAGATCTCGTTTTCTTCATCTCCTCAGCGTCGAAGCGAGGAAACCGCAATTTCTTACGCGATTCGGACCATCGAACGCCTCCAGGAACGTCGGATTCCACACGGTTTCACGCGACGATTAACAATTATAATTATCCCCGTGGACTTATACGAGGAACGCCGTTCCACGATTCCACGACTCGCGTCCCCCAGGCGCGAATAGTGGTTCGCGCGAGCCAACGGTTGCCACCAATTTGCGTACTTCTATAAATGCAGGTACCGGTAGCGTGTACCGGCGTTCGAGCGGCCAGCGAATGTACCTAGGCGTCCAGTACCGGCTGTATTCCGCGCTATACATAATGCATGAGCCGGTACGCGGTGCTTCTTCCTCGTACCCTTCCTTCCTCCGGATCTCGCGCGTCCTGAGCCCCCCGCGCTAACACCGGATTCGCTAATTAAGAAGCCGCTGAATTTATCTAACGGCGATTCCATCCTATAAACGAACCGCGGCCTATCGAATTGGCCTCCTGTACCTCGTTTGTTGCCGGCAGTCGCTCCTACCCGAGTATAGTCTTGCCTCGTTTAGCTCCCATGGCGGAAACGACGGAAAATGCTTGTCCGCGTTGCGGGAACGATTAACGCTCGAGTTATGAGCCGAGGCTTCATAATAGCGACTAGACCCGCGAATTTTTCGCGAATCGTTAGATTTCGGTATAGCGATTGCTTCGATGCTCAATGGGGGGGGGGGGGGGGGG
>NW_016910923.1:78883-164503 GCF_001483705.2 Eufriesea mexicana
CAAAATTGGCAATCTATGGTGATCTTACGGATTTTACTATGGACACTCCATGTTCATGCAATGTCTTGTATACTGGCTACTAAAAGATGGCGCGGTAAGAGATGGAGGTTCGAAGACGTCCTTCAAAGGTCACTCATCGCCTTTAGGTCACCCAGAGATCTCCTTTGCTGAAAATTCAACTTCCAAATTTTGTGCTAGATTCACGCAAAAAATTCGAAATCTGCGAATCCTGTTTTGAGATGCTTTAACCCTTAACTACGGGTGACTATAGTCATATAGGCCACGAGGCGCCACCTACAAACGGAGGAAGATTATAGTCACTGGCTATCAAAATTGAGACAAGTGCTTAGCCTTCTTTGCGAAGAATTGCAACCGATATTGGGATGGCTCCGTTTTTCTTTTTCCTTTCAAAAGACTAGGCTCCGAATGCTAAATACTGCGCGCGCGCAAAGTTTCTACCTTTGACACGGTGCTTCGTTCTACGAGAGGTACTTTGCAAAGAGGCCCACCCTAGCGAAAGGGTTGCAATTCGGTTAGAGAATCCGAGCTCATTCTTGGAATCTAAAATATGAAAATTACTGGAACCTCGACGAAAATGCGAATGACCTGGCCCTCGAAAACTATTATTATACCTAGACAGGGAATCGAAGTAGCTCGTAATTTTTCAACATAAAGAGAGGGGAAAAGATGAATAAATAAAGCAAAACGTGGACGAGGACAAAACGAGTGATCGGGAGAAAAAGGACGCGCGCCCACGCAGCCCGTGGCGAATCCGCTGAGAAAACGCCTCGCGCCCCGAAGTACGACGAATCCAAGGCGGTCGTAACGTGGGAAGTTATGATATTTAAGGGGAGCGGCCGTTCGAATGTTTAACGGGGAACAATGCGTTTGCATTTCACGCAATTCTGCATTCGCCGGCGCGGAATTTCCGCGATGGCTGGATCGATAGGTGGCAGAGCACGGCAGATGATGCATATCAAAGCGAGCCTCCACGGCCCGATTCGCGGGCCCCGGTAACAATGCGTTAATGTCCCGACGCCGATCTGATTACGCTGGGATTTACGTTGGTCATCGTCATTTCGCGAAGCGCTCGTGTCGCAAGCCAGCCCTCGCCGAGATTTTTATCGTTCCTCTCTCCGTGGCCGGGCCCGGGCAGAAACGTGGCCGCCATTCTTATCCCGACGTATGTACGTACGTGTCTCGAGCATTTCCAATTGCTGGATTACACCGTGCCTAATCACCGGTATCGAATTCCTGCAACATTGTACGCGGTGAATACCGGTTGATTTGCACAAGCCCGTCATTAGACTCTACGCTTCTGACGCGCTGATTATAAGCACTTCCCGTGGCTACGTTATTACCCCGGGCTTTTTTCGACTTAAGCAACGAAATGGATGCGCGATCTTCGAATTTCCTGCGTTCACCTGTGTGTGCACGTGGCAATTAGAGGCAGCAGTCGGTATTGTAATTCCGATCATCCCGAGGGGTTCCTCGCGTCCCTCGAATCCGTGACCAGGAAAAAACCACTCGGCGGATTACATGGTTAATTATGATTCGCGAGTACGATGCGAGTCGGGGGCCATTTGTAAAGCTCGTTCTCGGTGTTACGTAACCGAAACGAACTGTGCGAAAATTCTTTCGCCTGACGCGTGGCCATCCGTTATCCAGGTACACGTACGTGGGAGAAAGTTCGATCAACTCGCGCTAATGGACGAGTAACGCTGGAACAACGGAATCCAAATCTCGAGGATTCGCGAATCAATCATCCCGATATTTCGCCGTTTCGAAATCCTTCGTACGTACGTACATCTTCGATATCAATCCTGCGCGCAACGCTCCTTCGCCCACCAGAGATCTCGTTTTCTTCATCTCCTCAGCGTCGAAGCGAGGAAACCGCAATTTCTTACGCGATTCGGACCATCGAACGCCTCCAGGAACGTCGGATTCCACACGGTTTCACGCGACGATTAACAATTATAATTATCCCCGTGGACTTATACGAGGAACGCCGTTCCACGATTCCACGACTCGCGTCCCCCAGGCGCGAATAGTGGTTCGCGCGAGCCAACGGTTGCCACCAATTTGCGTACTTCTATAAATGCAGGTACCGGTAGCGTGTACCGGCGTTCGAGCGGCCAGCGAATGTACCTAGGCGTCCAGTACCGGCTGTATTCCGCGCTATACATAATGCATGAGCCGGTACGCGGTGCTTCTTCCTCGTACCCTTCCTTCCTCCGGATCTCGCGCGTCCTGAGCCCCCCGCGCTAACACCGGATTCGCTAATTAAGAAGCCGCTGAATTTATCTAACGGCGATTCCATCCTATAAACGAACCGCGGCCTATCGAATTGGCCTCCTGTACCTCGTTTGTTGCCGGCAGTCGCTCCTACCCGAGTATAGTCTTGCCTCGTTTAGCTCCCATGGCGGAAACGACGGAAAATGCTTGTCCGCGTTGCGGGAACGATTAACGCTCGAGTTATGAGCCGAGGCTTCATAATAGCGACTAGACCCGCGAATTTTTCGCGAATCGTTAGATTTCGGTATAGCGATTGCTTCGATGCTCAATGGGGGGGGGGGGGGGGGGACCGTTGGTACCACTGAGAATTGGGATCGTCTGATATTCGCAGAAATTTGTATAGGGGATTTTTGTCGCGTTGCTTTCGGAAGATAATACATTTTTGTTATATTTATCATATCGACGCGATCGCGGCTTAATTCTCACGATCGTAACGAGTGTTTCGGTAGCGTGAAATTCCGCAGATCTAATGGACCCGGGTGCCAACGAGGAAATTAAAACAAAGGCAATTAAAGAGCCGTGGCCGGGGAAAAAAACGCGACAAGTTCCACGAGCTCGAAGACATACAGCTCGCGAGGCGTTCCAGATGTCTCAACGCCCTTTGACGATGATAAAGTGCTGATAATAACGCGACTAAGTAATCGCATGGTCGCGTCGACCTGATTCGCAGGCAGCGCGACTCTGTCCCCGGCGCGAGGAAGATAAATTTCTCGACACCGCTAATGGCGTTTCTTGCCCGCGAATTCATCTTATAAGGGCGTTCTACGCCGGCGATGATCTGGGTGTTATAAGCCATCAGCGCCGCGGAAAGAAATCCTTGGTCCGCCGCATGCATAAATATGCATGCATCCGCCGGTGGCTCTTGTAAACCTGCCACCGGTCTGCTTTTTCTTAATACGCGAACCACCTCAAAAATGTACCCCGTTGCTCGTTTCACCGCGGCAAAATACCGACCGAGCTTACCGATGTATCACCGGTTATGACGCGACAACGCTAATAAATTAACCCGGGCCCCGCCGTTGTTGTCGAAAAGACGTACGTACACACTGGCCGCGCGACTTATGGTACACGTCGCTACCAGTCGCGACTTTGCGAATCGCGAAACACGCAGATCTGACAGCGAGATACCGCGCGTTGTTCGGCAAAGATCGAACAACGAGGAGTAATTTTTAGCCTTCGGGACCCGGGTACCTTAATTAATCCGGATAGCAATCTAGATACGGCCCGATGGAACATTAATCTCGAAGAAAAATAACCCCGGAACACCCCGTTGCATCGTCCATTTTCTCGGCTTTCGTTGGCCAGAGAAAAAAAGGTATCGGGGCCGAGAGCACGATGTCGATTTGTCAGCCGGCAAGGGCACCCTCCGCGATATGCAAATGGCGGCGCGCAGCTTCCCCGGCGAAACGTGGCCCCGGCGAGGGTGCATCGATACGCGTCGCCGCGGCGTGTACGCCGCTGTCCGCTCGGGGTCGTCGGGCCACGCTATCGCGCGAATCCGTGCACACGGGTCCAAGAATTTCCAGAGAAGCTTCGTATGCATATGCATGGACCGTTGCGTATACGGCACACCGGTAGACGTCGGATAGGAAATAACTGCCAATTAGCGTCAGCCCCCAGCGGAGGAAACCTGAGCACAGACCGCTTTCCTTCAGCGCTGACTCACTTTTCATCGCGCTGCTGGACCCATCGTCGATGCGCTCGTCCCGAGGCTACCGATTGGCTGTTTCCCATAGCGTACGCGAAATAGCAAAAATATCCTTTCCGCGAGGACTCTTCGGGGTTCTTGAATGGAATTCGCGAGAGTGGATGGTGGAATAAATAGAAAGTGCTCGGTTTAAAATTTCGGTGTTGCTACGTCTAATTGCACGGAGTTCAACTCACTCATTATCATATCTATCTAACTGTAAGATAAATTACCCCTATAAATCCAACTCGTAATGATCAAAGCAGAGGTCGTTCGTAGTGATCACTGTATCGATTAACTCCTTTAGATGCGACGATTCGGTCACTGCCACGTGTTTAGCACGTTCACTGCCATAGTGGTCATCGGAGACAGGCGCCTGTTTTCTCAAAGGGACCATGGTGATCACCAATGTCCGTCGATACTAATTTCTTAAATTTTATTGGATGTCAGCTACGCCCATGCAACGATGACGACAGGCCTGTTAGAGGTTGCAGGCCAATACCGACCTTTGGACATCAAGGGGTCGGTTTTGGGGGTTTGAAAGAGGCTGCTGTCCCTCTGAACTCTTCATTCTCAGATCAGGAACAGTACGGATACTTTATATATCGTGACCCACAGTGGAATTTAAAAAAGACACTGTCCCTCTGAGCTCTTCACTCTCAGATCAGGAACAGTACGGATACTTTATATATCGTGACCCACAGTGGAATTTAAAAAAGACTCTAGTGTTTCATTTGTCTATTGCATAAAGTGTATAAATTTCACGTATATTAAACCTTTATAAATACAATTGCTGTATAACTGAATACGGTTACTTTCCTGCACGTTAATCGTTTGGATTTCTCCTACGAAATTCCCAACAAATTTATATTTGTTCTATTCTAACTATTCTTTGAAAATTTAACCCTCTGAGTGCTGAATACTCACAGCCTATGCGGCTAGCGCTGACGATCGCTGTGGACGGAATACTTTTTCGCTAGACTAATACTTCTATGTAGGTGATCGAAGAAATTGGCAAACGCGTATATACGCATTCAATCCATGCCGGCAACTTAGGCTAAACGCATATATGTGTCCTTAGTCCACACCGATAGCTTTCGTCAGACGCATATGTGCATCCATAGCGCTCAAAGGGACAAGCGACGTAAATAAATAGAGAACTTTGAATCGTGGGACCACCGTGAGCCCCACTGAGGAGACAGTGCTGGTTACTGATAACCTCTATGGCAGTCAACGTGTTAATAATATCGCGAGTCCTTCGCCCGATTCTAAGGATCTATTCGATTCTTCGTTTTTTCGTGGAAAAAGCGTTCGAATACGCGGGCAACCCTCTGTGAGAAAGCACGCGGCTGTTTGAAACAATGGCGTGGAGAAAGCATGACCGGGGAAAATTCGTAATTCGAGGACACTCGCGGCAGATGCGAGGAGAATTCGTGCGATCGAGGGTGATATCCGAGGCAAAAGGGCCGCCAGGTTCGTGATCCACGGTGATAAAACTGAACCGGAGGACGGCACATGGCGTTTCGCGGTGTTCGCGTGATCCTCTCGCATTTTTCTCCGTTCGACTGCATTATATTCCGTCCCCGTTTATTTTTAATCATCGAACGGCGTGTATAATTTGTCGATCGGCAGGCCGCTCGATTTCCGCGTGCGATAATTAAATTCGGTTGCCGTGATTAACCCCCACGGCGGAGGAATAAGAGTATCGTCGTTGCCGCGGAAGGGCTACCCCCGGGGTCAATGCAATATTGTTCGTGCTCGGATACCCCGATTCCAGCCACGTCGTAATTAGCAGAAAGTTTCGATTCCAGTTCAATCTCGTTCTCGTATCGGTTCCTCCTTACGAAGATTGCGTTTTCCGTCCACGATCCAGTGAAAGTCGCCTCGCCGCAGCCGAGATCGCTCTTGGAATCATTCAAGGATCCGGTTTCTTACGGTAATCCGGACTAGAGAATGAACGATAGTAAACGCAGCAACGAGTCCCTCCGCTACGCGTAGTTACACCGGTTATGCCACGAATCCTCGATATAAATTATTTATGAACGCTATTTCGGGAACGAGGCTTTCGAAACAACCCTCGCGAGTATTCCCGGCGCGTGGGTATTCTTTCCACGCGCCACTTCGACTTCGGGGCTCTGTTTTATAACGATTTTCCAACAATGGATTATCCACGCCCCTGATAGGATTGAATCGCACGCAGTCATCGTCCACGTGGCTCTTCCCACGGGGTAATCACGCACCCCGGCGCAACCCCGTCGTCACTTCGAGTTTCCACTCGAAGAACAACCAGGGACAGCCACGTGTGCGGTATGCGAACAACGCCGATTGCGGAGGCAGATCGCGAGCGAGATTTAACCGGCGCGAAGATCGTCCGCGCGGTTTCCGACCCCTCCGGTTTGGGGACGAGCTCCGGTGAATTCCCAATGCGACCAAGCGCGAGTCGAAGGAGGAGAAACGACTAGGGCGTAGAGGATGAGGAATCAGACGTGGATCGGAATTCAGGGCGCATCCGCGTCGTCGTCACCGATGCAACGGCAGATTTACGAATTCGCGTTAAATCTCCGTCGCGAGACGCCTGTGCATTCGGGGGTGGATAATCGATGCGGCGTCGCGCGTCGCCATTTTTGAACGGACCGTGAGAGGAATAATATTACAGTACTCGCGACACGGGGAATTTTGGACGTTACTCGATGCGAATTCCGTAGGTCGTTGCCAAAAGTTGACGAAGCTAAACTTATTTTCACTGGAGACGAATAATTAACCCTTTCGCTACTACGGGGACTATAGTCAACGGCCACGAGACGTCATCTACGTATGATAGGTGACTATAGTCACCGGTCACGAGACGCCATCTACGCATGATAGGTGACTATAGTCATGGAGCACAAAAATTGAGAAAAATTTAAAACCAGTACTACCTTTCCGCTTAGCTCCCTTCGCAAAGAATTGCAAACGTTCTTCTCTTTCCTCTTTTTCCTCTATTTTTTCTCCTTTTCCCTTTTTTCGAAAAAATTAGCACCAAATGCTAAAGACCACACGATCGTAATGCTTCCATCATTGACACGAAAACAAATTTATATTTGTTCTATTCTAACTATTCTTTGAAAATTTAACCCTCTGAGTGCTGAATACTCACAGCCTATGCGGCTAGCGCTGACGATCGCTGTGGACGGAATACTTTTTCGCTAGACTAATACTTCTATGTAGGTGATCGAAGAAATTGGCAAACGCGTATATACGCATTCAATCCATGCCGGCAACTTAGGCTAAACGCATATATGTGTCCTTAGTCCACACCGATAGCTTTCGTCAGACGCATATGTGCATCCATAGCGCTCAAAGGGACAAGCGACGTAAATAAATAGAGAACTTTGAATCGTGGGACCACCGTGAGCCCCACTGAGGAGACAGTGCTGGTTACTGATAACCTCTATGGCAGTCAACGTGTTAATAATATCGCGAGTCCTTCGCCCGATTCTAAGGATCTATTCGATTCTTCGTTTTTTCGTGGAAAAAGCGTTCGAATACGCGGGCAACCCTCTGTGAGAAAGCACGCGGCTGTTTGAAACAATGGCGTGGAGAAAGCATGACCGGGGAAAATTCGTAATTCGAGGACACTCGCGGCAGATGCGAGGAGAATTCGTGCGATCGAGGGTGATATCCGAGGCAAAAGGGCCGCCAGGTTCGTGATCCACGGTGATAAAACTGAACCGGAGGACGGCACATGGCGTTTCGCGGTGTTCGCGTGATCCTCTCGCATTTTTCTCCGTTCGACTGCATTATATTCCGTCCCCGTTTATTTTTAATCATCGAACGGCGTGTATAATTTGTCGATCGGCAGGCCGCTCGATTTCCGCGTGCGATAATTAAATTCGGTTGCCGTGATTAACCCCCACGGCGGAGGAATAAGAGTATCGTCGTTGCCGCGGAAGGGCTACCCCCGGGGTCAATGCAATATTGTTCGTGCTCGGATACCCCGATTCCAGCCACGTCGTAATTAGCAGAAAGTTTCGATTCCAGTTCAATCTCGTTCTCGTATCGGTTCCTCCTTACGAAGATTGCGTTTTCCGTCCACGATCCAGTGAAAGTCGCCTCGCCGCAGCCGAGATCGCTCTTGGAATCATTCAAGGATCCGGTTTCTTACGGTAATCCGGACTAGAGAATGAACGATAGTAAACGCAGCAACGAGTCCCTCCGCTACGCGTAGTTACACCGGTTATGCCACGAATCCTCGATATAAATTATTTATGAACGCTATTTCGGGAACGAGGCTTTCGAAACAACCCTCGCGAGTATTCCCGGCGCGTGGGTATTCTTTCCACGCGCCACTTCGACTTCGGGGCTCTGTTTTATAACGATTTTCCAACAATGGATTATCCACGCCCCTGATAGGATTGAATCGCACGCAGTCATCGTCCACGTGGCTCTTCCCACGGGGTAATCACGCACCCCGGCGCAACCCCGTCGTCACTTCGAGTTTCCACTCGAAGAACAACCAGGGACAGCCACGTGTGCGGTATGCGAACAACGCCGATTGCGGAGGCAGATCGCGAGCGAGATTTAACCGGCGCGAAGATCGTCCGCGCGGTTTCCGACCCCTCCGGTTTGGGGACGAGCTCCGGTGAATTCCCAATGCGACCAAGCGCGAGTCGAAGGAGGAGAAACGACTAGGGCGTAGAGGATGAGGAATCAGACGTGGATCGGAATTCAGGGCGCATCCGCGTCGTCGTCACCGATGCAACGGCAGATTTACGAATTCGCGTTAAATCTCCGTCGCGAGACGCCTGTGCATTCGGGGGTGGATAATCGATGCGGCGTCGCGCGTCGCCATTTTTGAACGGACCGTGAGAGGAATAATATTACAGTACTCGCGACACGGGGAATTTTGGACGTTACTCGATGCGAATTCCGTAGGTCGTTGCCAAAAGTTGACGAAGCTAAACTTATTTTCACTGGAGACGAATAATTAACCCTTTCGCTACTACGGGGACTATAGTCAACGGCCACGAGACGTCATCTACGTATGATAGGTGACTATAGTCACCGGTCACGAGACGCCATCTACGCATGATAGGTGACTATAGTCATGGAGCACAAAAATTGAGAAAAATTTAAAACCAGTACTACCTTTCCGCTTAGCTCCCTTCGCAAAGAATTGCAAACGTTCTTCTCTTTCCTCTTTTTCCTCTATTTTTTCTCCTTTTCCCTTTTTTCGAAAAAATTAGCACCAAATGCTAAAGACCACACGATCGTAATGCTTCCATCATTGACACGACGCTTCGTTCTACCTATCTAGTTCTACCGATCTTCGCGGCGACTCCGACCGTAGCGCAAGGGTTAACAACGCGTTGCTTGCGCGACACTTGGAAGAACGAAATTTTAAATGTCGGTCAGAGGAGAATTCCACGGATGAGAAGTAGCGGATAAAAATACGAACGCTTCGAGGTAACGAACAATGAGCGATCCTCGTTACGACGCGGAGGAAAATTCCCAGGCGCGGCGGGACAATGAATAACTCGCGAAATTACGCGCTGTCGCGGCGTGGAAGCGAGGAACGAAGGAACGAAGGAACGAAGGAACGGTGTCGGGGCTGGCCGATAAATTTCCCTTCGTACGCAAAATAATCGCCGTGATATACGAGCCACGATATTCGTAATTTCGCGACGGCAATTTACCGATAGTTGTATTCTCGCGAAAGCTACTCGCGGACAGGCGAAATATTGCGCACGCCTGTGCCGCAGCGGCGATATAAATGTTCGCCAAGGATGCGGTTGTATCCTTGATCGAGCCTCGGCGTGAGCAGCGAGGTCTGTCTGCCGGTGAAAATTGCATCGAACGCGCGCGCGTCCCTAAGAGCAGTCATTTTCCCGCGAAAACTCGCGATCAGTCGGAGACACGAGCGCGTGCGTTCGTGTTCGTGCGTTTCGCTGAAACTAATGTCTCAATTCACGGAAACATAGCTTGTGGAATTACCCGTGGACGAGGAGAGTGATGGCGGCGAGCAGTGGCTCCATTACGTCGTGCCATTTACGAGTTTGTCTTTGGAACGTAGCTTGGCGCGTACCTGCTCACCCGATAGCCTATCATCGTCGCTTTCCCTCGAGGAAAGTCGGCGCACGACTTATGCAGATGAGGGGGGCACGGGATCGAGCCGGAGTTGTTAAAACGCGGGATGAAATTACGCTGGAAGGACTGTAAGAGGGTAATTACAAGGTTCGGAATAGATAGCGAAACGGCGAGCCGACTCTCCGGCTCGTATCTCTCTTATGCTCGCTCGCAGGGCTTCGAAAGCTCTTAGATAATCGAAGCGGCATCGGGACCGGATCGCCCCTCCTCGTCGTGCACGTAGCACGGAAGCCAACGAAGTGTAAAAAATTAGAATGGCCGGAGTAATTTCACTACTGGATGAAACTGCCCTTCCTCTCCACACCCCGACCCACTCCACCCAGTCGACCGATGCTATACGCTATAATTACACGCTACTCCGTACTAATAAAAGTAATTCGGTTGCAGCAGCGCGGAGAGAGGTGAGCCGAAAGCGAAAAAAAGTCTCCCGGGCTGGAGGGTGTGTCGCTACCTCCCGTTAAAAGCCGGTGTTTAAACGGCGAAATTACATAGAGGTGGTACGCGGTGTGTAAAAGCCGCGAGAGAACACTCGGATGGGCCCCGCCACGTTCGCGGACAGTCGATTCGTCTCGCTTCGGACCTGCCGATTAATATCTGTGAAACAGCCGTGCGTTAGATCGGATAGAAAGCGGCGGTGTCATTGGCTGTGGTGGTGTTCGCGCCCGGTCCCAGGGGACCGTAATCTCCAGCGGCCCAAGCCGCAGAGAGTCCGTCGTTCTCGCAATTTCACGGCGTGTTAGTGCCGATCGTGGCCCACGGCCATCGCGGGGGGATCTCGTTGTGTACTCGTATCGGTACACGAGCGTGTACGAGAAAATTCGAAGCGACGCGGTCGGACGTGGAACTGCCATTAAGAGGCCGCGGTTTCCGCTAATCGAGTCGTTTCTCCCTTGTAACGTGGGAGGTTCGGTACACGTCGCGCGGTCCACGCAGCCTCGGATCGCCGGACAGACTGTAACGATGTTTGCGCAAGATGATTTACGGTGTCCGTGGCGTGCTGTTCTCAAACGCGCGCTCTAAACAATGAGCTTTCCAATCTTATCTCGCCATTGTGCGTGGCATTTTATTACGGCGATTCGACTGAATTCAACCAGGGGGTGGAGCTAAGCGCGAGCTTGCCAACCTTTGCAAGGTGAGTCTTAATTATACGTTGCGCGAACGCATGACGGAAAAGGAGAATGAAATATTACGCGGCAGATTTATGCGAAATTTTAGACACCTTCTCTGCATCGCGACACGTGCACCACGCTTCGTTGTCCGATTCCTCCAACAGTTACGGATCTCCTTATCGATCTCTCGCATCTATTCTTACGTAACTGCTGCGATATTTGCATATCCTACTTTGCATAGTCTGTTAGAACAGTTAACTCTAAACAAGATATCGGTATAATAGGAAACGATATTTGGGTAATTAGGCTGATTAGATGACACGCGATATTTGTGTAGAATTACCGTGACTATTGTTCTTGTTCTAGGATGTTCTCTTCCAGGAGCCAACGGCTCATGCTAGCTACGCAAGTCAGTCGTGTAAGAGATACTGATGCAACAGGATTTGCTTTACAAATATATATATATATTAGGAAACTGGCCTCGAGACACCGAAAATTGACGAAAGAACAAGAGTACAATAATACAAACTCAAAACTCGATTTAACTTAGGAAAAGAACACGAAAACACACAAAGACGCACTCTTTTTTAACTCTCTTTCCAACACCAAGCGACTCACGCTTGTGCTGGTCACAATCAATTTCTAAGGACCCTGTTTTTAGTCGTCAAGGACCATGCTTTTATGCTTTTCTTAACCTACGCTTCACCTTTTGGCTATTCAAATAAAGACCTAACGGTGGAAGTCACTTCCTTCCGAGCTACCGCTAAGAAAGCGCGTATAGTTATTCTGACTCTGAGACATTATCCCAGTAAACCATAACCCATCCACTGTATTCACGACACTTTCTTTTCTCTATACATACACCGACTGCGATAGGTGGATGAATACTTAGGCAGCCGACTGTATGCACAAGGGTACATATGGGTTTAAATGCTCAGACTTTGGCAGTATATTCTATGACACTACATAGGAAAAAATTGTTGATAAACATAGGTCTTTCAAAGCTTTATTGACAAATTATAACAGAAATGTGGAACACAAAGACAGACTTACTATTACTGCGAATATTGGCTCGAATAGATCAGCGATATTTATGTTTACAGCCTTGTAGTATGTTATGTAAGCTGTGTTTACTAGGTCTCCAAAGATTTTGATGATCTCCAAAGAATTTTTGCCAGTGATATTAGTAAGTTGTTCCACTTGTATTCCACTTATATTCCACATTTCTGTTGTAATAATTAATAAAGCCTTAAATTACCCATATTTATAAACATTTTCTCTCTTATTTAACCCTTTGCACTCGAGAGCTGAGCTTCAGTCATCATTTCATAAAATTTGAAAGATCCATATTAATTAATATATCAAATTTAATGTAATGTAACAGTGTGCGAGGTATCAAGGTCAAATAATTTTACAATTCTTTATATACTGCTCAAAAAAGTATCGTCAGTTTTTTAGTGGAGAATCTTTGAATTCCTACTCTTCTCTAGCCAAAAGATCATCGAGTGCAAAGGGTTAATACTGTTATTTTAGTGGTTATAGATGCGTATAGAAATTGCGTAGTGACTAGTATGAATAGAGAATTTATTATGAAGGCAAACACAATAAGAGAAGCTCGTGTTACGCAAACTATTTTATCACCAATAGCAATTACTTCGTTATCAACAAGTGTCATAGACCATACTGCCAAAGTTTGAGCATCAAGACCTGGGACACCCTGTACATACGTGTATTATCGATGACACAGGTACCGATACGTAGGTATACAATGAGTAATAATACATACGATCTTAACCATACCTGATGACTAATTAGGTACCCTCATTAGCAAGTCTAACTTACTATAAGCAGTCTAACAGCAAACACGCGTGTCACTATTAATATAAAAACAAGTAGAATCAGCTCTCTAAGAGTAACACCCACTGCTGTATCTACTCCGCGTGAAATCATCACCGTCCGACTATTCTACACGTAGAATTAATCTTACGACGTTTACGTCCTCTCACAACTCTTACTTTCTATTCGCTTTGATACATGGCACGAAGAATACCTGAATTGCGCGTTGTGTATGTTGAACTCGACGTCTCGGCTTCGACTCACTCGTCGAAGCGTCGTTTCGATCGTCTCTCGTTTGTTTTTCCTGGCAAATTCCGACGTCGTGTGTATATACGTGTGAGACGGTTAGGAGAAACGCGTGTGTTTTCGTGCGCGTTACCAACGTGCGTGTGTATGTTTGGTGTACGCACGGAGAGTGAGACGGAGCACGGGTGCCATTAAGGCGTGTGTACAAACGTAAACATAAGTACAGTCGATTGTTCCGAGATAAACTATATTTTCATTATACTAAATTAAGTACTCTGTGGTCTAACAGTGATAGCATTCAAGAAATTACGACCCTTTTAACACGCTGATTGCCATGGTGGTCATCAGTGACCGACGCTTGTCTTCTCAGTGAGATCATGATGGTCACTAATTTTTGGAATTTATATTTGTTTTATTCTAACCATTTTTTGAAAATTTGAAGAATTTTAAATAAATAGAGAACTTTGTGCAGAAGACATTAATAATTTGCACCATTTTCTTTTTTTTTGCCATATTGCTTGATCATTCATCATTTTATCGTAAAATGGCAATTTTATCGTGGCCCCATGAATATACCATATAAGAAATACGTGGCAGTCAAAGTGTTAATCTTCGCCCTTTACCTCTGGTCGAATTAACAATTCGATCTTATCCGACCTAATCGAAACCGAGCAAGGTTCACAGACTATGTTAATAGCCTATTTACGAATACCTGTCGCGAAGAGGTAACTCCTAATCGTTGGAGTGACAAACGGAACTAATCTTGGCATTTAATGCCTCGTGATAAAATCTATGGGACTCCGTAAAACAATTAACTAGGTGTCGTATGTTGCATGTCCGCCCCTTCTCATTTTCGCAGTCGTAAACGATGGAAGTACTGTTGCGAGCGAGTTAAATCGTCGGAATTGTGTTCAGTGTGAAATCGAGTGCTTCCTTTTTCCTACCTCTGTAATTTCAATAATAAGTGAACTTGAATTACACTGCAATTCTTCCAATTTTAAACCTCTGCACGCGAGAGGCGACTCTCAGTCGCCATTTAATCAGAATCTAAAAATCGTTGTTAATTAATATGTCGAATTTAAAATTGCCCAACGACGCGTGCAATATCGAGGTAAAATAATTCCACGTCTTACAATTAATTTGCACCTCTTATTTACCGTTTCCAAAATATCGTCCACTTTATGGCACAAAGTCTTCGAATTACTGTGTTTCTGTAACGAAAACATCGCCGAGTGCAAAGGGTTAATAATCCGTTTTTACTTTAATCCCCGAGCTTCGAGCGAAAGTGCAACCTAACCTCAAAAAGAGTTAAAAAGCCTTCTAACTCCTAACATGTTGATTGCCACGCTATAATTTTATTTTATGCGGAAGGTCACTAGAGTATTTTCATTATTCTAAAATTTAAATAAAATTAAATATTTAAATAGGTGTGATATTCAAAATTGTTTTGTTGACAATGTTATTTTTATATTAACGATTTTAAATAATTTAGAAGCTCCGGTCTCTGATGACAGACGTGACAGTCAACGTGTCAAAATGCACACAAATAAATTTTTGCAAAACATTTTTGCGCGAGGAATAATAGGATATATTTAATATAACAACATCAGATAGATTTAATATATGTACACAGCTCTATTACGCGAGGATACTACTGTGTACTCGTTACTCAGGACGAGTGTTTTCTTTCAGCGATCCTATCGCTCGCATGAGGCATCCTGCTAGTTCCTAAGTACCTTCGCAAATTGTTTAACTTTCAATTCGGACGATTATCTCCTCCCCATAGAAAGAGTTCAAACTTCAGCGAAAATTCAACCGCGTTGCGATTTATTCGTATAGCTTATTTTCAGAGTATTTTTATACCTCTATAATTATAGAGTAGGAACGCGTAGAAATACTTAGTTTCTAATTTTAATCGCATCTATGATAATAAGTAGAACTACCTACACAGCCAACGCAATGCTCCAAGGAGCTCCTCGTGTGTTCCGCAAAGTTAATTGCAACGTTAATTATAAGTTATCGTCCGGAGTGTATGGTTTATTTAACCAAAATTCATTAGAAGAAGAGTAGAGTAAAAGAACATCCTTTCGTCATAAGAACGTTCCTACAATGTGTAGGAATTGAGGAATTGGTGCCTAATCACTCCTAATCGCGACATCTCTACCCACTGATGACATGTCTTGTACCCATAAGTGACGTTCCGAAATCCCTTTTATCCCTTTCTCGTGTCTTCGCTCCTGTAGACCGTGGATCGGAGCAGACATAATAATAAATGTAGATAGATTGCAAAAACTAGAGGCGAATTTCTTATTCTTCCAAGAAGCTCCAACGCAATGACTGACTTTACGCAGGAAGTACGTCTGCATAGCGTCTCAAAGCTATACTTAACCTAACTAACTTATACACCCGGCGGGAAATACAAACTGGAGAAACTCGATAACGAATTTTCATTAGCATTTCCAAGGCTAAATATATGCGTGAGATGGAAAGACGGAAGAAAAGGAGGCCACAAACACGATGACGCGTTATCGAGAAGAAATTCTCGAGGAGGATCGTAAAGGGGGCTCTCCTCGGCCCGGAGCGGCGTTGTTTCACGGGGGTAACGATCCTCGAGATCTCATTTACAGTACAAATTAGTCGTAGGCCGGTCCTTGGTCCTTAATGGTCGGCCGGCACGCAAAGAGGCTAGCTTTAATGAAGACCGCGCTTTGTCCGTGACGAAGTGTTGGCGCGGCGACGCGATGCTCGCCGAGCTTCGCAGCGATCCGCTCGCGTCGCGCGAGGGGCCGTATTTCGCGCGAGCGTCCGCTGAATGCGAGTTAAACGAAGATTTATGCCGTGCCGTGTAAATATAAACAACAATATGCAATCCCCGCCTCATTGTCCCGCGCGAACGAGCCGCGCGAGCCGGCCAATGCGAACTAATAAGCGAACGCGTCTCGCTTTCACGCACGCGCGCGTGTCGCGGCCCTTTCTACGGGGCTAATTGACCGAACGCGTCCAGACACCGGATAGAAACTTCCCCTTTGTGTCTCCACCGTTCCTCGCTTTTCACCTTTCTTCCGAGTATGTTAAGTAGCGGATAAAGTAGAACGAATGGTGCGATTAACGCTGCCTTTTTCCACGTTCCTCGCGGGGCACGGAATTCCGCTCGCGTCTCGCGACGAATGACCACTGTCTTCGTTCACGGCGTTCCCCATCTCGTATTTACTCTATTCCTCGTACCCCAACGTTAGGGTAATCGGTCGATGTAAGAATTTTGCATGCCTTCGACGGTAATCGATGCATCGTGGATAGTCATGATCGGAGTCCAAAGCTGTTAGATTTAACCACTTGCGCCATAAAGACGTGCACGAGATGCTTGTGTTCCAAACCCGCCAGCGACGTGTATACCACGTCGATAGGCATTTGTCGCAGAAACAAAAATGACGTGTCCGTCACGTCGGCTAACAGTTAGCTCGCAGACGCGGTGCGGCGTCAATGTAACGCCTATGACGTGTCCGTCACGTCGGCTAACAGTTAGCTCGCAGACACGGTGCGGCGTCAATGTAACGCCTTACTGCGTGTTATATTGTACCGAAAGTTAAATCGTAGCGCAAGTGGCTAACCCTTTGCGGTCGATGCCCCCCAGTGGGGACATTCGCAAGTAGAAAAATGCAGAAAATTACAGAAATTAAAAATATCGTATTTTTACGTATTACAAGTAACATCAAACACAAATTAATTTCAACAATTCAACAAATTCCGTATGTTTCAATATCCATATATTGACTTCAAATCCTAGCTACAGAAAAGTAACTGCGAAACTCTAAATTTGCTCTGCTAAAATCTGCCAAGGATTAATAGCGAGTCGCGGTGAAAATTTTGCTACGAGAATGGCAGGGGATGAAACTGGGAAATGGGTAATAAAAATATAATTTTATTCGCTACTCATTACCGGTCTTCCGAAAAAATTTTCCCATCCCTAGAATCGATGGGAATTCGCAAGTATAGTTCGGGAACACTGTGCTTAAATATAAAAAGGAATTCGCGAAGCGTTCGGTCGCTGGACGAGGGAAGCGAAGAGAATTTCTTAACGCGCGAAGGACCTTTGCACTTGGAGTAGTTAAAATGGAGAATACTAGCCATCGGGGGACTCGGTGGCGAACATCCGACATCCAGAATGGGCTTTCTCGAGTTAAGCGACGTTCGCCACACGTTGCACCATTAGGCTGGGTGGCCACTGTTGAAAAATTTATTCACGAAGTCAACGTCCTGTGGGGGTGAACACTCCCTGGATGGCACTGGGCGAAAGGTGGGAGGTATTTCCAAGGGGAAGGGGGAGGGGGTCATTCGAAGATCGTTATATCGCGTTTTTTGGGCCAGTGACTGTACGAAACCTAGCTCGTAGGATAGATGCAAGATGACAGTCGTCGACGCGAAAAATGTTCGCGAGTCATCCTCAAGGTCATACGAAGGTCCTCCCACGGATTTCGCAGTGGAAGATTCTTATGGGTTCCTAGAGATCCAACTGAGATGAGACACGATTAAGGGTAGGAGATTAAAGTCGATTGAGTGGTATTCCAAGGTCGTTCGAAGGTCATCGATGAATCCTTTCACAGATTCGAGAAGATCGGGTGAGACGAATGTCTTGGAATATATAAATACTATACTAATCGCGATTCTTCTTCTCGATAAAATTACCGTGCCATTGAAACGCGTATAGGAACTTAAACATAAGTAAAGTTCATTGATTCCGAATGCCACAGGTAATTCCAGATGATATCTAGTTGAGCGATGGTGAACCTGTGACACGCGTGTCAAATCCCAATTATTTGTTTCTATCTTTTTAATTAACCCTTTGCACTCGAGAGGCGACTCTCAGTCACCATTTAATCAAATTTTAAACATCATTATCAATCATTATCTCGAATTTAAAATTGCCCAACAATGCGTGGAATATCGAGGTAAAATAATTCTACGATTAATTTGCACCTCTTATTTACCGTTTCGAAAGTACTGTCGACTTTATGGCAGAAAGTTTTCGAATTACTATGTTCTGTAACGAAAAGATCATCCAGTGCAAAGGGTTAATAAATACATTAAAAATACATCTCGTCTTTTCTAACCCATTTGCATCATTAAGCGGAATAATCCGCACACGATAACTATTGCTTATCTATTATTTTAAGTTTATTTACTGTACAGCTATATCAAAAATGAACATTTATATTATAACATAGTATAAAATGATTTTATTTGAAGTTTGAGAGAGTTTGTTTGTTACAATCAATTTCAACCAGAAGCTTGAAAAATTCTCTTGAAAAATTCTAGGATGCAAATGAGTTAATAGACCTACTTCAAATAACGCCAAATCACGAATATCTCTAGACGCGACACGGTACCCGAGTTAACCACTTGCGGTGGAAAGACGTGCCACGCACGTCAAGATACTTCTGTCACCGGAACACCAGCGACGTGTCATACACGTCGTCAGGTGATTGTCGCAGAAAGAAAAATGACGTGCGTGGCACGTTAATGAAATTCTTTACCGAGACACAGTTTCTGCTTGCACTTCATCGTGTAAACTTATCAGTACTGACCCCAGACTGTAAAATGGAAAGTGGCAGTGAAGCCAGTGATATTTTCTTTGCGCCCCGCAAGTGGTTAAGCCAGGTCACTTACGAATTTTACACATCGAGCTCAAAATGTTCGCCCAATCACTGATCCAATTACACGAAAAATGATTCATAGTACGGCAAATTTTTCCGTCACACGTGACTCTCGTGACGTAAAACCCTAATCCGAGGATGTCTATCGGATCTCGAAACTCCAAGGCGCGAACGAGTAACTGTTACACCGGCGAAGAAAACGATCCCTTGGCCGAGCACACGCCGGCAATCACTTTCCCTTAACTATACGAAAGGACGGCGGGCAAGCGTGCTGTCCGCGGCGGAGAAATGAAAAATGAAGAGACACGCGGTGCGTTTCGTCAGCGTGCGAGCGCGCTTCGTCTCGCCGGTGAAATTTCAGCGAGTGCGTAATGCGCGCGCCTATTAAATGAACCGGTTTTAATGAATTTGCTTGTCCGCGGCGTACGCGAGCCGCTGTTGCACGTGTAGCCGGCGAACGGAGTCGCCTCGGAAGACTAATCGACCGGGGCGTAACGAGCCACCGAGCGACGATCCTTCCTCTCCGTGCACCGCCACGAAAACGCTTCTCTCTCTCCGCGAGCGGCCGCGTTTTTTGCCACCTCGCTTCAGAAATTTGTCTGTCGCTGCCTTAATACGCCGGCTGTCACGCGCGTCCACGCTCATCCATCCAGTGTACTTCTGGCAGCTATCCTACCTCCTCTCCGATCCTCTCCGATCCTCTCCGATCCTATCGCTTTAATTCCCCGGTTCCCACGTGCGATTCCGTCCATCGCTATTTATCGACCGATACTCGCGCTCGCGGAAGCGTAATCGCGACGATGACGAACTACCAATCGGAGATCATCCGTTCTTTTCGATCCGTTTCGAAAAATTTCTAAAAATTTCTAAAAATTTCAAAAATTCCGAAAGCGGTTTTGTCATTTCCGATGACGCGTTCTCCTGATAATTTCTCTCGGGATTACCGACTCTCTGGAGAACGAGGATTAGTCAGCGACCACGACTCGTTATCAACCGAGTTCCTCCGCCAAACATCAGAGAGTAAATAGGCGTCCAGTGTGATAAACGGAGCGAAAATAGGCAAGAAAATGAAATTCTCGGTACCCTAGGACAGGATCGTAGAAGGTTGGACTAATTTGGAGTTTTTCAATTAACGAAGCTCCTATTCATCGCGGTGTTTTGTTCGCGAAATAGGCTCGGCAGTGACACGACCATTAGACTCTCGTCAGAGATCGTGCGTTGATTGTAATCGGTGCCGGGCAACTTACACCAACTAGGCATATCGATTCAATAAATCTCGCGGCCCGTTTTTTCCTTGTAACACGTATTACGCGAGATGATACGTAAGACATTCATCATCGATGAGAACGAGCTGAGATACGCGGGAAGATTGCGAGCCCCATCGCTTTGGCACTAGCTCGCTCGATTATTCGGATCAATCTCGATTTCGTAATTTCCGGTGATGTCTGACGAGTCTATCCTTTCGTTTTAACCACTGTCTCGTTAGCACAGCGACCACGCGAGAACGTCACGCGACTGCGAGATTCTAATACCGAGTTTTCGCGTAAGTGTGTTAGAGGTTTGGAAAAATTGGGTAAATTCGAGGGTTCGAAATAGTAATCTTTGGAATCGAAACGTTTCCTCGGGTTATGCGAAATTGTTTGTTTTGCAGTAATTGCACTCGCGATTCGGAGCGTGTAGCAGCTTTCCTCACGCGTGTCCACGAGTTTGGTCTACGTAATTACGAGCAATCGCGCGGTTAGCGTTCGAGGATCGTGCGTCATTTGCGCGGAACCCTGTGATTACGACGTTTACGATGTTTAGGAGGGTGGCACAGTGCGCGGCGCTATTCGTGACGCGAGAAGAGGCTGCGAACGCGCGTCTAACCGCGATTCCGACTAATAACAGAGAGGATCAGTCGTCGACTATGTCTTGCGCGTTCTCCCACGTGAAATCGGTTGCCTGGTATTTACCGGGTAAAAGTCGTTGGACAGGTGTGCAGAGTACTTACTATGTCCTCCATACTGTGATTTCCGGCGTGCATTAATCCGGGATTCGTACAGCTTCCCACGGGCGTCGTGCCAGGTTTACATGCACACGCGAGTTTACTCGGGGCCCGATACGCACTCTCCTCGATCGCCTTTCCCTCGTGGTCCCTTCGATTAAACTCACACGTTCCTCCTGCCACTGGACATCGGGCTACTCGTCACTGTCATGTCCCGGGTCGTTGGGAAAAATCGATCACTTTCCATCGAACAGGCCACCACTTTCGAAAGCGTTCACCAAAGCGTTATCTCGCTCGCGATCATAACACCGTTTTTAGACTAGCAATTCGAAATCCGTTATTAGCCGCAGCGATCACTCGCTGTTAAACGATCACGCTATCTGCCGCGAATGTGTACCTTCGCGAATCGGAGCTGTTCCTCCCTTTCTCTCTCTCTGCCACTCTCTCTCTCTTTCTCGTAATCGGAGATGGAGTATCAAGGAGTCTATTTGCAGAGGGAAAAGCTCGAGCAGGGACACGCACACGCGGACTCGGCGATCTCACGGTAAGATCGCGGCGAGGATCGTCGTCACCGGTACACGGTGACGACAACGACAGTCAGGGTGGTCCACGACGCGCGACATCCTCGTACCGGTCGTCGAAGTCTCCGCGTGCTCTCTCGCTACTCGTTCGCCAACCACCGGCGACCGATCCTCGCGTTTGGACGCTGCTGCCCCGCCAGCCACCCCGGGCGACGCGGTGTCCCGAAGACCTCGGGTGACGGTGGAAAAATCGAGGATTTCTGGCAAACTCGCGGCCGTGTCACGTTCGATCGTCCCTCCTCCTAACCCGTATCGATCGGACGGATCGTCCCGGTTTTTATCGTGTTCCACAGCGGGCAAGAACGTCCGGCGGACAGAGAGCCCGTGGACCACACACAGTCGTCGAAGAGTTCGTAGAACGAGCGTGGATCGCGTAGTAGAACGCGAAGACGAGACGAACGGAGCAACGGATGCGAAGAACGCGCCGAGAACCGACCGTTCGCCGGCTCGGGCTGAATCTCACTGACTCGGTTGTTGCGTTGCCCGCTAGCTCTCGCCGCGACGTGTTGCGCCCGATAGAGAGAGGGAGAGGAACGGAGAGAGTGCGTGGCAGTGCGAGAGAGCGCGACAGAGACGCACGGAACGCGAGCGAGTAGAGGGGGTTGTTGAGGCCCTTCCATCGAACCCCTCCATAGTAGAGGCCTACCGGGTGCCCAGGGCTTCGACCATTATCTCTGTTAGGCAGCGCTGCCCCGCGCCGCCAACGACCCACAGAGGGACGAGTGGATCCGAGGGCTTTATTATATTTACGAGGCGTTATCGAGGCAATCCAACGATATTGATTCCGCGCCGCGAAGAGATCGGCCATCTTAAAGAACGCCCAGTCCACGGACCCCCCTTCGGTTACGCGCTGCCTCGCTACCGGAGGGCTCGTGGCCCTCCTGCCCTTGTTCTCTTCCGCTCGCTATCTTGCCTCGTACGCGCCGCCCGAATCTCCCGCAGATCGCATCTCGCCGATCCCATCTCCCGCCACGCGGCTTCGAGTTCGCGCGAGTACGCGACGTCTTCCGCGACGCTTCCGTTGCGTCAACCGTTGTGCCAAAGACCCAGCTGCTGGTGTCTTTGAACCCCCGTTTGCTCTCCATCGAGCACCGTCTGCACCGAAACGCGAGGGAGTGAAAGCATGCGGGTTTTCGCTTACCCGGATTCCTCTTGATTCGTCGCGACGCGCACTCGCATAGGGGTGACACGTCCAGCATCGCGCCAGAGGTCTTCTTCTTGGACAGCTCCCGGGCCGTGAAAGCGAAACGTTTCTCGATTCCATGGCGGCGGAAGTTGTGGAACGTGGTAATTTATTCTTTGTCTGGTCACCCGTTCCTATTTCGTCTCCTTTCCGCCTCCCCTTTTTCAGCCGCTTTTTATCCATCCACGATTCCAGCGGGATGACCTCTTCTCTCCTCTCTCCTCTGGAACACAAAAACGAGTTTCTCGTATGAATTAGATGTCCTTTTGAATTATCGTGTCGGTCTTTACCTGACTTGCCGCCGGGGTCATTGTCTTTATAATCCCAGTTCTCGTTTCAGCCCCGGCGCTATTATAGTCGTGATTTAGGTGAATTCTATTACACCGTGCACTCGGCATACGTATTGTCGCATTAGAGCCGGAATCTCTTTTACGCCGGCACCGCCCTCCTCTCGGCCAAGATCCTATCCGAATAATCCGTTCGCGTACGTATATCCTCCTCCCCGCGCGTTCCCTCTTAATTGACAGCGACCATTTTCTTTCCCCCCGATGGTATTCTCGTTAATCGAACGAACAGGGTACCCCGACCCCATCGCCTTCGGCATTTCTCCGATATTAAACGTTCTCGTTCCATGTTAACGTGTGCCACCGAACACCGTGTTTCGTTATCGGTATGGAGATCGACGAAGGGCGACTTTTGCCGGAAACGAATAGCGCCACCGAAGAGTACACGCGGTGGTCACCGCCTATCGCAGGTAGGAGCAGCGCCGCGATCCAGGCGATGTAATAATCGCGGCAAAAAGGCCCCAACCCGATTATGTCTGGCGTACGGCGAACTGGTTACGTACGTGTCTGGACCGGGAGCCGATCCTTCGTAAGCCTGGCGTGTGTTCAGGTGTGCGCGCGGGCGTGTGGGTGGGCCGCGTAACAGCTGATCGTCGCCGTTGATCGGAATGGCCGAGCAGGAAGCCGCGGACGTCCTCGTGGCCGCGTCCATTTGTACGGCCACTGCCTTGGAATTTCATCCGTATTAGATTCGAGAGGAACGATAACGATACGGTATCTCGGCCGCTCCTCCACGCGACTCGCGCTTCGGCTCCCTTTTTCGTCCTCCGCTTCGCCCCCCATCGCGATTCTTTATTTTTCCCCCCGTCTTTTCAACTCCCCATTCTTTGCCCGTCACGTTTCCACGCGTGCCCCTTCACTATGACTATATTCCACGAATACGACGCGAATTAAATTCCCGATTAATTGCTCTTTTTCTTTTCCCTCGCATCTTGGCGCGGTTTCTCTCTTGCAAGGCTGCGCAAAGTCCATTAGCAAGGATGGATCAGGCAGAAATCGAAGAAGCCGAGTCGTTAGGTGATACAAAGACGAGCGGCTTAATTGGCCTCGTGACACGAAACGCGTTGCTCGAGCGGGGCGCTTTACGAGATCGAGCGGAAAAAGCCTGCATCGACGCCATAGTTAATTAAAGATTCGCGGATAATTAGTCGAGCGCTGTTCGGCCGGTTTTATATCCCATTAAATTGTTGATCGGTGAGCGAGGCGATCGCGCGACCGGCTCGCGTAGGAAAGCTCGGAAAAAGTCCGTGGACATTGCTTATTCATACCGGGAATCTATGCGTGGATTATTTTCCATGACCCATCGCGGCCTGCCGTTGCATATTCCTCGTAACGATACCGATCGCGGCAAAAACAACGGGAGACATTAACGAACGGCATAAATACCGATACCGTTACTCGATTTAGCAATACCATCTGCACAGATGCGTTGCCTCTTGTTCCCGAGTGCTATACCGTTTCGTACAAATTCAATTGCCGCGATAGACGAGGCGCAGCGATCGTTTGCCCGTTTATGACACCTCGATGAATAAAAACGAGAAACCCCGGTCTTCTGTCGCAATTTCTAACGCGAGGCTTCTTATAGGGGGACGGAGAAACTGCCTCTAACGCGAGAAGCATTAGGTTCACATCGCATCGACGATGTCGATAATTGCATAGGAATTTTCGATATTGCGCGTGGATTCTCGTTCTATCGCGTTTCGTTTGAAATCGACGTTGGGGAATTTTCAATTACGAATATTTAAGAAATTGTCGAGTGTCTACCTATATAATGGTATATATATTGTTATAGTAAAAACAAAATAGTAAAATAAACTATACAGCCTAGCGATGTGGAGGGTGATCCCTTTTCTTGCGTTTTGCCTTTTGTCTTTCGTGTTCTGGAGACGCCTTGTGACCTGCGTGGTCCTAAACTGGCTAGTTCTAGCCGTTCGTCTGTTTAATAAGGATCTATACAGTTTTTCCACCGTTTTCACCTGACTACTATTTCTTTGCGTTATACCCCCGTTAACATTCATAAACGGGAGGAGCAAATCTACCAATATGCAAAGTTTCTGCGCAATCGCACGATTCTTGTCAACCTATTAAGAGTTTATCTCGTGACAGTTATGGGAAGAGCATCAAGCAATGTACACGGTCTAATTATTAACAAGGTACATATAAAACACATTTCTTTCTATTTTTTATTACATGTCGAAGTATTTTCGAGCATAAAAGAATTGGACATTTTTAAATTTTGAACCTGAATTCGTAATTTTACCACAGTGTGAAACTGTTCAATCACTGGGGTACGCTAGGATTAAAAGTGTCCCACCTTTTTGATGCATCATAATGCTTGAGATGAGACATTTCTAGTCCCACATCGAAATATCGCAATAGCTGTACACGCATAGGTTTATATTTTGCTTTATTTACGTAAAATAGTTGGCAATACCTTCAGAAAATGTTACAATTGTATTCGCTCGCGTTGGCAAGGTTCAACATGCCAATACAGGTTCATCAATTATTGTGAAAAACCGTAAAAGTAAGTTAATTTTTCTAAAAATTAGTTCTACACCAACCCTGTGTCATTTACAACGCAATAAAATTTCCATGCAACGTGAGTCTATTTCATCATGTGAAATCCTGTACCGCGAAGAGTTAATCTCGCGAAATCGAGTTTTCCAACGACTTTTCATCCCCAGCACGAAAACTCTTGGAAGCCTCGCGACGGTTCGGCAGCTGGCCGCTACTCCGAGAGAGGGTCAGCGAGAGAGGGTACCGAGGGTACGAATAGGAGAATCTTCCTTCTCCTCTAATCCCCGTGAAAGCGCGCGCTGGTTGTGTGCCCACGGAAGGTAAGGGAGGAGACTCGATGAACTTGCCTCGTGAATCACCTCGCCTATAAAAATCGGCGCCGATGCGTGAGAGAGATAATGGCGGGGAGGAGCGGTAACAACAGGTTTGCTTATGTACGCACGTACAGCGGGCCGCTGGGGGAGGGGCGGGGGCCGAGGAGCAGGAAACTCGAAGAGCAGCGACGGAGTTGGGTGGCAGCGCGACCGCAACGCACGCACACGCCGAGCGAGTGCGCGCAGCTGAGTCGCGGAACGCGCCGCGAGCGGGTAACGCTCGCTCCGAGGGTGGCGTTTCTTACCCTCGTCCTCGAGGTCAGGGAAACTCGGGGTGCGCCGATGGGAATGGATTCTCGAGATACCGAGGCCTTTTGACCCATTTGCATCGTGACTCTACTTAGGCTACCGCGCTGAAACATCAGCAACGTTCAACTGACGACTGGCTCGTATCACCGCGCGTGGTCGGTCTTATGTGCAGTAAATGACATTCAAATTGTTCGCGGAGTTTATAAAAATTGTACCGTGTAAAACGATTGATACACAATGTTACATTGGAAACATGGCATTTTACATTTTTTTATGAAAAAGGAAAGAAACAAATATTATTTTATAAATAAAATATTCCGCGCTCGGTGATAGACAGTTGCGGGCTCGCGGAATATTCCGCGCTCGGTGATAATAGATAGTCGCGGGCTCGCGGAATATTCCGCGCTCGGTGATAGTAGACAGTCGCGGGCTCGCGGAATATTCCGCGCTCGGTGATAGTAGACAGTCGCGAGCTCGCGGAATATTCCGCGCTTCGATGCAAATGGGTAAACCGATCATGTTCCACTCGTAAATTCTCGCATTTCTACCGACCGACCCGTCTGAAACCGCGAAGCGGACAAGGTTCTCGCGGTGATCCTCGAAACGGGCAATCATCGCCTTCGCGGCGTTGTCCCTGTTGAAACGGGTAAAACCACGAGGCGACCGCGAGAAATCGACGAGGCGTAAAACGAATCTCGATGAACCTTAATCCGATAAACTACGTTGGCCTCCTAAGACTCGACGTAACGAGAGATTCCACGGGGCCCGTATCCCGGCGAGTAATCTCGGCGAGCGCGAGCGATACGCCTCGAATCGATCGCCGCGATCGACGTTAATTATACGCGGATCCCACACGGCGAGGAACCCTCGTCGATTCACATTCAATTAGCCTTGCCGAATGCCTGGGCGCACCTTCGCGATACACGGATAGCGCGCCGCTAAGAAGGAGAAGTACCCTAATCGATTACGTCGCGGGACGATTGAGAAATCCAGCCATTGTTCCCAGCTGTCGATACCAGTCGCGGGATGGGTTCCTCGAGATTCCTCAGGGTTCGACGGGAACCCACCATTCCGATTCTTCGTCGTTGTCGCGCTTCTACGTCTGATTCTACCTTGCCGTGGATCGAGATATCAACCGGTGTTACGTAAAAGAGAATAGGGAAATGACAGACGTTTAATTGAACGGTGTGTGTTACTTAGCACGTTGACTGCCATGGTGGTCACCAGTGACCGGCACTTATTTCCTTAGTGGGACCATAGCGGTCATCAGTGTAACCAGTGATACTAATTTCTTAAATTTATATTTGTTTTATTATAACCAATTTTTGAAAATTTGAACAACTTAACTCTTTGCAGCACAGGATTTCACATGATAAAATAGACCCACGTTGCATAGATATTTTATTGCATTTTAAATAAAATAAAATCGGTATATTTTTATTAATAAAGGAATTTCATAATGTAAAAACATAAAAGGATAATAATGATTTAATTAAATTTGTTGTTATAGGGTGTGAGTAAAAAATATTGCCAATTATTTAAGGTATTACCAACTGTTTTACATAAATAAGATGAAATATAAACCTATGCACATGGAGCTATCGCGATATTTCCAGGTGGGATTGAAAATGTCCTACCATGCATTACGATGCATCAAAAATGTGGGGCATTTTCAATCCCAGCGTGCCCCAAAGAAAATATTTAAATAAACATCCAACTTTGAATAGAAGACATTTATAATTTTCTATGACATATTGTCAAATAATTCATCATTAAATCCTAAGAATAATGGAAACTTTATCGTGACCCCTCTGAGAGTAATCATAAATACTGTATGATAGGCAAAGTGTTAAACGGGAATAACGGAGGTTGCGTAAGACGATGCTGCAATTCCACGACACATACTCGCGATTCGTTTCCGACGATGGTACTCTACTCGGCTTCATTATGCGTTCTCTCATGCGACTTTCTCCCGTGTTCTTATTACGTACTCCGTACATAAGCCTGTTTTTCCTATATGCGTATTTTTCTGACCCGTATTCCCAGTCCAGACTCTGCTCTATCTTCGTCAACGCGGTGCACCGATCTACGAGGAAAATAATTTTCGCGAAACCGATCCAGCGTGGAGTAACCAGTGCAGAAAACACAGAGAGGAATGGAAAAATCGGTTCGGGGAGCCATAAACTCGAGGCGGGGCTTAACCCAGATCCCCCGTTCTCTCGGGTGTCGTAAAGCAACGATAGATTCTAATCTGGAGGAACAACCGGAGGCTAAGTTCGCTATCTCTTCGTTACGCAAGATCGTATACCGATCGTAAATTTTGTCCTCGGTCTACGGGATTAATATGTAAAGTCAATTTGGGACCGTGCGCCGGTAGGACGGTGACAAAAAGCCGATCCGACGGTGGAAACAGTCCCGATTTGAATTTTGATCGCTCCAGGCGTGATTGTACGAAGAAATTCACGTGGGCGCGTTGGAGAACGCATCAATATCCGCTGTATATATATACACGCGCCGTACACGCGTGTGTTTCTCGAAACCGAAACGCCGATTAATTTACAATCGCCCGATCCTTGTCTATACTCCTCTTTCCTCCTTCCCTTTTCTCTACTTTTCTCTCCTTTTCCAGCGACCCGACGCCTAATCCGAGAACAACGAAGCTCGCGCGAATTCGGTCGAGGCGGAGCCGAAAACGAGATTTCGTTGACCGGTAATGGCCGAGATCGGGGAGAAAACGAGGAAGTCGAGAACCAGTTGGCGAAACGTGGGACGCGATAAAATACGTTCTAAGCCGTTTCGAACACCTTGTAAACGTGTCCGCGGCAACGCGTTTGACAACCGTGGACGAGGTTATATCTTTATCGTCATAACGCGTCGTCAACCGGGGCCAGTCCCTTCGCAAACGTTTCACCGCGTTAGATAAGCGTGACAAAGCACTCTACTGGTTTTCGGCCAGATAATTCTCTCTCCCTTTTCTCTCCTTCGGTTGAATGGATGGGGAAAATTCCTGATACACGCGTTTCCCATTTAACCGCCCACGTAACCGGTCTACGCGTGATCAGCGTGCTTGACCCGGCCGATGAATCCAGAACCGGTGTTTCGTAGCTGGCTAAATCTAATCCTCGCTTTCGCGTGGAAACACCTCCAATCGTGCCTATTAATATCCCATCCCTGAATCCAGTCGAGCTGATCCGCGTTGCCTCGTAGCGGAGCGTGTAGCCTGACCGCTTCGAATTCCACGCCTATTTATCGCGTTTCGTTATACGGCCAATCCCATTAGCTCCGTTTCGAGATTCCCTCGCGGTTGAGTGGTAGCAACCTCTACGACTCGCTTCCGTGGCTGCACACCGAATAGCGAGCGCGCGTGGGCGTGGAGGATCGCGGAATCGAGAGAGGCACGAGCGGCTCTCGATCGCTCGATAAGTCCTATCGCGGTCGCGTACTTGAACCTCACCTTGCGCGCAGGTGAGCAGGGATGCTGTGCGATAACTGTATTACTTCATCGGTAATCCCGTGTATGCCCGTGGTAACTTAAGACCGCTCACGTGTACGGGTTCGTATGCGTCGGGGCGCGAGGAATGCCAGGCGCACCGCGTAGGAAGCGTTAATAACGATCGTAACGAGTTACACGATCGGTGGTAAAACGAGTTCGACAGCCGTTGCCGCTGCACGCGACAAACCATACGATTGATCGGAATACCGATCGCGATATCCGCGACACGGCTTGGGCGTGTAACACGGGGTGATTATTAACCCCTTGCCCTATCATTTAACCGTTTCAGTCCCACAGGCTTTTAAAAGAACACGATCGAAAAATCACCAACAGCACGATAGCGCTTGTTTTAATCGAGTGAGAAGAAGCTCAAATGGCGCGATAGCGTTTGTTTAATTTTATGTGGACAAATCCCAATCGGCGCAATAGCGCTTATTGGTGCCATGTGACGTACGTGCGTCAGTAAAATCGAACACGCCACTTTGACAGTCAATGATAGCACCGTCAGTTGTCCATAGCGCTCGAAATGTACTGGGATTTTTCGACACAAAATCTGAAGAGCCGTATCGTTCTGCTTGGGACTCAAATGGTTAACCGTTTGAGTCCCAGAGGCTTCTGGAAGAGCACGGTCGAAAAACCCCGAACAACGTGATAACGCTTATCTTAATCGAGTGCGAAGTAGTCCAAACGGCGCGATAGCGCTTGTTTAATTTTATGTGGAAAAATCCCAATCATCGCGATAGTGCTTGTTGGTGCCTATGTGACGTACGTGCTTCAACAAAGTTGAGCGCGCCTCTTCGACTGAAGAGCGGATATCGCGCTGCTTGGGACTCAAATAATTAAGATTCAACAACGTGATCCCAAAACATAGCCAGAACTGCCGAGCTTTAGAGTCATTCCATGGCTCGGCAAATCTGTCTTAACCACTTGCGCTGGAAAGACGTGTCACACACGTCGTAATGCTTTTGTCACAGAATCGCCAACGACGTGGTATACACGTCGTTAGGCAATTGTTACAGAAACACTGGACCGTTCTGGCACACTCGTCTGTGAATTCCTTGCCACCGCAAGTGGTTAAGTTGTACCAATCGCGTACGACTTACGTGGGGTGTCGTACCTATTAGAAAAATATAATTGGGGAAAAGTTAATTTTATAAAATATGAAAATTAAAGAACAAATGATCAATATTAATAATCGAAGTGGGGAATATCGAGAAATCATAGGCGTCGTGACACGTGGTGTTTATATTTGGATCGGCCGACGTACCACGAACTAGGCCCGTGATAGCCAGTTTCGACCCGATCGATGTACCACGGGCCAGGCTCGTGATAATCAGTTTTGGCTCGAAAGCTTGATCACGAGTCTCATACGTGATTATAGACCAAAGGGTTAAGAGAAGATGACTAATCGAGATGTACGAAGAACTGTCAGTTCGGAAAGCTTCGCGCGAAGGGATACATCGGTGATCGATCCAACCGCAAATGCAAATTTCGGAAATCTCGAACGATCGAGTGTCGGACACGCGACGAACAGGTAAACGAGGGGTGATTATCTCGAGGATAACGAGTCGAGATTTTGAAATTTCTGGTTCGTGTACGAAACATCACCGCAGGGTTAACCCATTTGCATCTTCGCGCTGAGGAGAGTTCCTGCAATCTTCTGATTGAAATTAAGCGTATCGAACAAACTCATTTATATTTTTTCAAAAATTATACGTACTGTGAAGAGCAAAATTGAGTATACACTATGTTCATATTTGAACAGCCATAACTTCGCGAGGAGAAATCTTACGGTAACACTTGTGGGACCAATATCAAGCACAAAATCTGTACTTTCACACGACTGGCTTTAATTTCTACTTAGAAATTTTCATAGTAGAAAATAAAGACAGTCTTCCATTTAAAAAATTGTAAAAATTCGAAATCCAAGATTCAAAGTTTACTGTACGATAAATAAATATAAAACAGATAAGACACAATTATCGGGTGTGGATTATCCCGCGTAACGATGCAAATGGGTTAAACGTGATCCGGCTAGAAATTATAATTTTCCACGAGTACCAGTTTCTCTGGAAAACGCGTGTGCACCGCAAATAGTAGAAAATAAAGACAGCTTTTCATTTAGAAAATTGTAAAAATTCGAAATCCGAAATTCAAAGTTTACTGTACGATAAATAAATATAAAACAGATAAGACACAATTATCGGGTGTGGATTATTCCGCGTAACGATGCAAATGGGTGAAACGTGATCCGGATAGAAATTGTAATTTTCCAAGAGTACCCGTTTCTCTGTAATACGCGTGTGCCCCGGAAAATAATTATCGCTGGAGGTAACGAAACGAGGTTCGGTATCCGAAAGGACGCGATCCCGGAGGGTTCGTGCACGCGACAAACGATACAACGATTGATCGGAATACCGAGGTAATTTCCTCGACGAGTACTCCGTTTCGCGATGGCTGAAATACACGTTGGCCTCGTAAAAGGGGGTAATTATCGTGGGGAGTAAACGAGTGGAGATTTCGTTGGTATCCAAAAGGGTATCACCCCGAGGCTCGCTCGCCTCGCTCGGCGAAATCTTCGCGTTTACGGCGATTGCTCGCGGCTGCTCGCTTAGCGTTCGTGGCGCTTAATCTCGCGTGAATTCCAGCGGCATTCACGCCCTTGAGTTCAGTCTAACGACTAACCGCCGAGAGTAGCTAGGCAACTCGCTTCTTCTCGCTTGCGACCAGCCCCGGCAATTGTTCCTGGCAATTATCACAGTCTTCCTACTTCTTATTTATCCTATACCTATGCTACAGAAATTTCTTTTCAGCTTTCCGTCCTTGCTGATCTACGTATCCGACTAAAAAATTCGATCATCGCGAGATGTAAACGCGTGTACGGGTTCTCGAGTAAGCGTTCAATTTGGAATTGTTCCTGGCAATTATGACAATCTTCCTAGGTCTTACCTATGCTACATCTATGCTACATAAATTTCTTTTCAGCCTCCCATCGTTGTTCATCCGATTAAGAAATTCGATCATCGCGAGATGTAAACGCGTGTACGGGTTCTCGAGTAAGCTTTCAATTTGGAATTGTTCGTGGCAATTATCACAGTCTCCCTACTTCTTATCTATCCTACACACCTATGCTACACAAATTTCTTTTCAGCTTTCCGTCCTTGCTGATCTACGTATCCGACTAAAAAATTCGATCATCGCGAGATGTAAACGCTTATACGGGGTTCTCGAGTAACCGTTCAATTTGGGATTCGAGTGTACAAGTATGGGATATCAACGACAGTTTTATAACCGGAAATAATAACGAAATAAATCGTTATGAATGATGGTATTATAGAAATATTTATACTCGTTTCCTAGCTTTCAGTTTTCCACGAGGAAGATATTCTTATGAGACTTTCCACTTATTCGCTGGTATAGTCACTGCGAGGAAATAATTCTGTCGATTCGTTATGAGTATAGCCAGATTGCTTCGGATATTCAGTTTTGTATTATGGACACTATATTTAATATAATGTAAGATGCGCTTAGGACTGAGTGTTTACGTTACGAGAGCTCGTTCCCGACCGACTGATGTGAATCATATGTGTGTATCATCCGTGTGTATCGTCCGTGTATTCTGCTAATGCGGAATTACGTTGTACCTATTCTACACGTGTGATAAAATCGTACTCGGTTTGTCCTTATCCTACGACCTATTACGGACCACGTATCTGTATATTTGCCTAACTGACGCACGCGTTGCCACGAGTATGTACGTACAAGTAATATCCCGCGTGTCCTACCAAAATTTATTCATCGACATCTCGCAAACGATAAAAATTCCGAGGCTAAAATTACAGAATCGAGGTTCATCGACTGCTAATTAATCCCGGAGATTAGATCGCGGCGAAATTTGAAGAAGAAGGAAAGGGTTCGTTCCCCCACTCTTCCCTTCTCCCCAAATTCCGTGCCAAAATCGGTCGCTTGGGCCTTTGTATATCGACACGCCATAGATTCTTCGAAACGCATTAATAAGTACGGTTAATTCGACTTACCTCGTTGCACGGTGGATCGCGAGGTACGCAGCCATTTTGCAGACGAAGAATCCTTTGTCACGCACGTGGCTGTAGAGGTTATGCGAAGTTTCGCGACGCGACGCGCTACGAGGCACACACAGGGAAGGCCAGCCGGAAACTGAACGGTACGCAAATACAAGGACGAACCGTGACGTCGAGTCGCCGAGGGATTAGTTCTAGAACGTATTGTCGATGAAACGAAAGAGCAGCGGCGACCGGTAGGAATCTAATGTTTACATCGCGGTAGTCTATCCTCGTCGCTCGCTTTCGCGTTGAATGAACATCGACTATAACACAGTCCAATGTACACTTGTCTATATAGAGAATAAATACGCGATTTCCTAAATTCGTACTGCCCTGCGATAATTTTATAGCGACCCCGGAAGATCCAGAGCGTTCGATGACCAGTCACAAAAATGGCGCAGGGGTACCGAATCGAGGATCGCGGTTCTAGAAAAATCAGAACTATTGAGAGTATTCAGCGACGTGTACCTCCAACAAGGAAAAAAGTCTATGGGGTACACACATAACAAGACACGGGTGCACGTGTCGTGGATCGAGGTTTTGGAGGACCAGAACCCTCGAGAGCGTTCCACCACGCATGCCCCCTGCGAAGACGATGGGGTGCTCGGATATAAAAATATGGCTCCCGATCACCGGAGAAGTCAATTCTCCCAAAGTTTATTATCCAATTTTGCTGTAGTAAAATTAAATAGTGAAGTAAACTCTATATCCTAGCAATCCCTTAAGGGGCGATCCCTTCCCTCACGTTTTGTGTTTTGTCCCCTGTTTTCTGGAGACGTCTTGTGACCTGTGTGGCCCTAAACTGGCCAGTTCTAACCGTTCACGCGTTCAACATAGATGTATACGGTTTTCCCAATGTTTCCACTGACTATTCCCACTATTCCTTTAACAAATTTCAATAATGAATATAGCGCAATGCGCGATGCTATTCATAGCTGGAAGCGCGAAAATACCCGAAAAGACCCCCTTTCCGAATATCTTCGCGAGTACGAGCTTCTAATCTAAATTCAATCTCGCGAGGACAGCGGCGAGAGATGCGGAGGGTATCATTTCGATAAGCCAGCGATAAAAGCTCGTGCGCGCGTAACAATTACCGCTGGAGGAATGCATGGCGATCGCGGTATGTTATTATTTACGACGGCGTATCGAGGCGTTGTTCGGAGATATACCGTTAAGAATGGCATCGAAGGGACGAGGACACGTATGTAGGCGCATACGTGGTGGCGAGAACCTCTCGGACAATCGAAATCATCGCCGGACGCGAATTCACGAGGCGAGAGGAGCTGGCAGGTCCACGGGGTCGGAAGCGAAGTAATACGGGCTCGGGTGCACGTCGCCCGGCTCCGTGATTAATCGGCCACGCAACGATAATTATAACATGTGTAGGAATGATTACGAGTGCGCGTAACTACACGTTAGTCCCGCGTCCCGCAATAAGTCATCGACGCCGGGGCGGTAATGCTCGCCGTACTTTAAGCGGCGACGCTTTTCCCCGAGGAGGACACGTGGCCGGGGCCCCCTCGCGCCACGATCCTCGATAGGAAGGCCATTGGCTTTAATTTAATTGGTGCGCCACGATCGCCACGACCAGCGCGGATACAATGGATCGAGCGACGGATAAGAGAAATGGCCCGATAAGAATCGTGGACCACCAGCGCGAAAATCTCTCCGCCTCGCGTCCTCTCGCGTTTCACGTCGTCGATTCTAGACCGTCGTCGGCCTAGACCATAGAGAGTCACGGTTCGACGAGCGGCTTAAGCGCGGATCGTTTGCTCTTTCGTCCTTTTTCTTCTTTTTATTCCCTTTATCCCCGGATATTTCACATTCGAACGTGGTCGGGGGAGGAGATCTGTGCCACGTTCCAGAGGTCACGTTCCTCGAGATTACGCGTATTACATCGTATTCCAGCGCGTTTCTCCCTCCTTCGCATAAATTAGCGTTATTCCTTACGAGTACGAGTCCTCGACACGTTAATTGGTGCGTAATTATCATGTACAGTGCGGTTACTGCGCCGTGAATCATCAGCGTCCCACGTGGCGATCGTTTCCTCCGCGGTTAAACTCCGCGATAAGACATAGACGACCCACGCGACGAGCCATCGGCAACGGTACCTCAGTCGAAAACCGATTCGATGCGGCACGTTTCGAGAATTCCTCCTCGCCGAGCCGCACTTGTCGTTACGTCGCGAGACGATAATCCGCGAGGATGCCGGCTGATTCACCGTCGCCCACGGACGGTCAAGCTTTTTCTTCGGCCGCGAGAAGAAACCACCGCGCGACCAGCAGGTACCCCAAGGGGCGACAGAGACGAGAGAGTACCAGTTCAGCTTCAGATGTTCTCGCTCGTGTATTGGGTTACTGGGTTACCATTTCGCCAAGCTCTTTTCATCGCCTCGTTATTCTCCATGGTGTATCGCAGTCGTCGTCCTGTTAACCGTATAGAGAGTGCTTTCTAGCCGATGTTACTGGCGTTTCGTCCATAACCAAACGATCTTTTTAAATAATTTACATTTTATGAAATATGCACACGCGCGCTTGCTTTATTTTAGTCTCGCAATCAGACACGACGTGGTATACATATATCTGGTGTCACAATCGATTCTAGACTCGGACTTCATCTTGGCGAACGCGTTGTCACGAGAATCGCGCGTGGGAATTTCCAGCAAACTTTGCCTTTTTAAGCAATTCTCATCTCCCATGTATACACATCTACGTAATTCTCGCTTACATACCGCTGGTGTCATTTTTCCTCGGTGTTTCCGAATACACAGAATCGTACGAATCGATGTATCCTGTCTCCTAGGATTATAATTTAACCCTCTGCACTCGGCGATCTTTTCGTTACAGAAAAATGGTCATTCCAAGACTTTCTGCCACAGTCGACGATATTTTTAAAACGGTAAATAAGAAATCGTATGCAAATTAATAAGTGGAATTATTTTATTTCGACATTCCACGCATCGTTGGCTAATTTTAAATTTGATATATTAATTAACACCGATCTTTAGAATCCGATTAAAGAGTCACCTGTCGAGTGCAAAGTGTGAAATTCCTTAGTTACTTCATAATTTCCTACAAATCGTATGGAGCGAAGTTTCACTATCTTCTCATAGCTCTGTGGAACCGGAGACACAGAATGGTCTCACACGAACTACACCGCGTATCTACACCGAGATAGCAAAAGTATTCGCAAACATCTCGCGTTACTCAAACATCTCGAAGCCCCCCTCGCGCGAGAAAGTACCACTGGATATGGACGTCGTAACACGATTCGCAGAAACGAGCCGCCGGTTCGTAATCGATAAGCCGATAAATGATCCTGTTGCACGGGTGTTAATTGCGACGATTAAACCAGTCGGCGGACAAATCGCATCGATTCCGCGTCGCGATCCGCTTCGTCCCCGAGCGCCTAAATAGCCCGGTGAAATTCCGCGAAGCGGAGGCCGAAGAGGCAGATAGGAAAGGCTCGCGCGCCGATTCCTGCCGATCGTTTGTTCCAGATCTAGGAAACCTACCGCGGCGCGACACAGTAGCGTAGCTACGCTTCTTTAACGAGAAAACCAGCCGCGGCGTGGCGCGGAGCGGAGCGCACACGGGCACTCGCGCGAGCCGGGGTTATTTATGCGGCGGATCGAACGTTCCGCGGGCAGAACATTCATTTCGCCTGCCTTAATGTCCCGTTCACGAGCGCACGCGTAATGGCGTTTCGCCCGTTCGCGGCCCTACCGGCTATCTTTCATCGTGCGCTTTTGTATTCCCCCGTTTCCGAGCTGACAATGCTTTCCCTGGAAAATATATGGTAAACAGGCCTCTCTGCTTTGAATCCAATAGACGGAACGCGGCTGCGGCCAGCCGCTAACGCAACTTTTGCCACGGATCCCGTGACATTTCGATGTGGCTCTCTTTCCGATATCGATGATCGCTGCTGCCCAGGCAGCTCGGTTTGGTAGCCACGATACAATTGTCCTGATTTATGCACCTCGCATGAACGACGACCGAGTACTCGGCTGTTATTCAACGCGCTCGCGAAAATCGGCTTCGATGGATTCCATTTTTCCTATCTACGCGAACGGTCGCGGATCGGGATCGAGATCGAGATCGAGATCGAGATCGGTCGTAAAAGGAGAGTCACGCGACCTCGACTTTCCCATTCGAGGGAAAAAGTGGCCCAGAGCGGAGATACGGCACTGGCCCAGATCTCGCGGACGCTAGAGCATCGCGTCGGGACGGTGAGAGCGAAAGAGAGAGGAGAGAAAGAGAGGCGAGGACAGGCCGGCGAGCATGAAAGTCACGCGACCGCGATACACCGGGGCTTCTTTTTGCCGATTCGTTGGTCGTGCACCGGCACGAGCACCACGAGGAGGCTCGGCCGATGGAGGACGAAGGAAAGGGCAGGAAAGAGGCTGCCGAGAAGTTGCAACGGGGAGCGAAGTAGGGGATCGAAGGGGAGCCGGGGCCGGTAGCGGAGGCGGAGGACGCGAGTGGAGGCGGAGAAGCGGAATAAGAGCTGAAACACGGGATTTACACGTGTATTTGCTAGTGGTGCACTAACGCGCATGCACGACCGAGCCGAGTGTTTATGGTAATCCCCGAGCAGGGTGGCCTCCCTTCCTTTCTTACGCTTCTCTCGGTTACGGGGCTACGCGTCCTCTTCTTCCTTTTCGCCCTTTCTTCTCCGGCTTTAAAGACGCTTCGTTTCTCGGCTTTTTCCGCCCCGCTAATAAGCCTTCTCGCGTTAATGCGGCTTTACTTTTTACCCGATCGTGGACAGTCTCAGGAGCGGAACGCGACCAAGTCGCGCGCGATTATTCCGCCTTTCTCGATACCGATTGCAGACGAATCGCATTACCCAGGCACACCGGCCTTCGGTTCCATAGAAGCGGCTATTTCATTCCACTCGCTTACGCCTTCGAGCGGCTGAATATTTCTTCCTATCGATAATGACATTCCTCAGTCAGCGGCCCTTACGGCTTCCATTTGTCCGAGGATATTCGCGCAATCTAGCCACCGGTAACCTTCTCCAACTTTCGTTGCCCCCCGTTCCCTCAAAGGGGAATTATGTCCACGTTATTTGTCAGGTTTGATAGCAGCGCTACCGACCATCCTCTCTCGCCTCCGTGTACACCGTCCACGAATACCCGGTGACGTCCGACCGGTTTTACCCGCGAAAAATCCCGATTCCTAGCATAATTATTATTAGCCGTGCCGGGATCGCGGCGAGATGGAACGAGCAGAGTGGGAGGGAAAGAAGGCGGTCCAATTCAGTTATCCTCGTTGAAACCTTCGGAACTACCTGCCTCGCGAGCCGAGATGTTGCCCGTTTTCCACGAGATGATTGCTCGAATCGATTTCAGGATCGATGGGGAATATTAAGGAGCGCATCGGTGAAATTAATCGCGCGTATGCACGCTCGAGTATCCCGAGAACGCGTGGATTTTCGCGCGATGAACGATATCCGGTGGTACCGTGTCGACGATTACCCGACTGGTTGTCGGCGATGATGGCGATGGTGGCGGAACATCGCGAGCTCGTAAACGATCCCGACGATTTTATTGCCATCCGCTGGCCGAGGCCGACAGCAGCGTTGGAACAATAATGGCAAATCATTCGAGAATTTATGTCCATTCGAGTGAATTTTCCGATCCAGTCTCGCTTTCGGGATCTCTCCTCAAGTGTCGTTATTTCGAGATCAGCCGACTATGCGATTTTATACAAGTCGTTAAAGGGTTAATCCTGTTGTAGCCATTACGCCAGTTCATCTCGAGGCTTCCTCGTCTTCTCACAGCGATTCGACGATAAACGGAGAAATTTACAAAGGTAAATTATCGAGTCGCGTTTTATGGATCGAATGAAAATAAATTGTTAATTAATCCTGCGTTCATAGTACACGAGGCTACGATGCGATCTCTTGGGGGTCTAGGCTCCGTCGGGAATTGCTCGCTTCCTGTAGACGAGACGGAGGCAGTCGGGTAGTCGGAAGCGACTTCGCGCAGCGCGTGCATGTGCGTGCCTTATCATCATCCAGCTCGAGTATCGTCGCGTTCTTTTACGCCAGGCCTACTGAACTCGTTTCCAGCGAATAGGTCGTCTCGCTGTAATCACGGTGATTTAGCTTCCGTGGCAGGAGACACACGATCGAGCGGAAGAGGGACACGAGTTGAACGCTTTGCGAATATTCTGAAAGATGCCGGAATACTATTGTAGCGACCATTCTCACCCTTGGCAGTAGATGGACTTCAACTTCAAGGAGGTTCGAGGACTTTCCCGCAAATTCTCGATGAATTCTCCACTTCCACAAATGCAAGTTCCTATGTCACGGACGACCACGTGCTAGGCTCGTGATAGTCACTTTCGACCCGACCGACGTACCACGTGCCAGGCCCGTGATAGTCACTTTCGACCCAATCGACGTACCGCGTGTCAGCCTCGTCATAATCAGTTTCGACCCGAAAACGTGACCACGAGTCTCACGCGTGGTTGCAGACCAAACGGTTAACCTTCTCACCCCTGAGTTACGAAGAAAATAGCAAACGCCTTGTCCCGAATTAATTTAACAAATTTTATTTTTGTTCAAATCTTACAAAAACTTGAGCACGATATAATATCATGCATTATATACTCCGCAGCTCTAACATACAAAGCTCTGTCATATAATACAACGTTTGTAGCAGTGAAAGGCTTAAGCATCCCCCGTCTAAGACTGGGTCTGCTAGAACACCTTACCGATGAATGCACTAGCAGACCCAGGACGAAACGTTCATCCCTTCCTTTTCCTTTCGTTCTTCTACCTGCAACCCTATCGCAGCTCAACGACCAAGGGGATACCGACAGGCAGCACCGTAGGAACAACCGAAACAATGAAGACTTGCATCATAAATGAAACCTCGTAACGAAGGCCCCATGCTATTTTCCGCAAGTTACAATTCGCTCTTGTTACTGGGCCAAGTACTGAATGGATATACGAAACTCGTAACAGTATCGTGACACCACTAGTCTCGGGAACGACGTTGCAGCCAGAAATCGGCAGCACTACCTCGCGGTACACGTGCACAGGTACATAGGCGTAATTCGAATCTACGAGATCTTCGTTCTCCGCGATAAATCATGCACGTTACGCGATTAAATCTGGTCATCGAGGATGATTAGTCACAGCCACGGTTTATTAGCCTCGGATAGTCGGGTCATCGGCCAATTATGTCTCGTATTTATTCGTGCATATTCGTTACCGTCGATCGCCCATTGTTCGTTTAACGACTCTATCCCAATTACCGATCGCCGTGACGTAATAACATCCTGGCGAAGAAGCGGGGAGAGCGCGCGCGGATGGTTGCGTCGCAACGCGCGGCGAGATGGGGATGGCGCCATCCGGCAGTCACCGCGCGCGCGCGAGAGCACCGGCCAGAAGATGGAAAGGGCAAAGAGCGGCGCGTAATTCCACGGTATCGTATGGTCCGCGAGAAAGCAGTCATTAGATGGTAATGATAACCTGAAAAAGAACCACGGCCTATCGGCTGCGCGATGCTAAAACACGGAGAAACGTGGCTAATCGGAAATGCCGGTGTAATCGTTCGGTGCACTCCGCTCTAACTGTTCTCCGTGGATTTTTCCTCCCACGGGGACTATCTCCAACGGTGTCGCGAAAAATCGCCAAGCGAAATAGCCCGAAATTGCTCGTCACGATACCGAACTCCGAACCGAGGTCATACGGCGAGGAAAGGGGAGGGAAAACAGGAGGAAGAGGCGAGAATTAAAGGGACTCCGCAAATTATCGAATTTACGTTCATTAGCCAACGAAAGCTCGTCGGACGTTGGCCATAATGGAGCGGGCGGCATCGTCGTTAGCGTCGTGACGCACGGTATCTCAGGCTTAAGGATTCCCGCGAAAGACGCGCCGCGAAATTCCGTGCACCTGCGCGAGCGGCTGACGTTTATTGGCCGACGCACAATGTAGCGTCGTCAGGGGTCGGTATCCGGTCGAAAAGCGTTGCTCGCAACGGAACCGCGTAGGGCCCGGGCCGTGCTCGGGTCTCTCCGACACGCGTACTTTATAGGTGTAATTACGAGCCTTAAAACTTAGCCCGGTCGTATCGTGACAGCGAAATTGCACGAGGACGATGATACGGTAAGGGTCTTCGGCCCCATAAATCGGCAGGAAGATAAGGGCCGATCCGTTCGGATCCTTTTTTCTCGCCGCTCGCTCAGCTGACCAAAACCGTACCGCAGGAAGCGGCCTTCTTCCCTTTCCTTCGGACGATCGAGATTATGCTAACGTTTCGATGATTTACGCCGCCCTCGAATCCCCAGTTTGGCCAACAGGCCCCGAGATTCTCGCGCGCCGTGGCTGGCACCCGCTTCTTCTTCTTCTTCTTCTTCGACGAATTCGAGCGAGTCCCAGCCGCCACGGCACACACACGCACGCAAGTATTTACCTGGACGAGTTATGCGGCGCAGGTGGAAAGTTATCCCTCCGACATAATGACTCTATCTTCCGCGCGCGGGGCCTTTCTCCCGTGCCGCGAGGGCCATGCGGGGGTCCGGCGGTGTTACGGTAATAGTCCGTGACTATATGGTTGACCGCGACTATCGCGCGCTCGGGAGGGATCAACGGGTCCGCAGCCACCACGGCTCCGTTTTACGCGCGCGGAGGGCCCATACCCCGCGTGTGGCTCGCTTTCACGCTCCGGCTTTCGCAACGCGTCCACGTGCCCCGCGTTTCGCGTAACGAATGTAACACCGATTTGTTAGCGCTGCGGCGAACGCCAGGCTTTATCTATCCACCGGTCTTGTCAGTGCGGCCGTTTCCAGCGCGAACCGTGTTACGTGCAAGGAAACGCTACCGATCACGCGAGCGTGGGCGACGTCGATTAACTTATCCTCGTTTCGCTCTCATTCGTCTCCTTTTGCTCTCGAGTGCAACGCACCGTGCTAGTTCTCGCGCTCCCGCTCGCGTTTCACGCACGTACGCGCTTAGGCCTACGCGCCAGCGTCTTCAGAGATTATTCAGCCTCTACGTGGATTTTTAGCCTCGAAATGACAGCGTGCCGCGCGATCTCTAGCGTTTCTCCGGTAATTTCAAAGCGGTGTGTCTCGATAAACGGAATTACACGATTACGCGCAAACTGCGGGCAACGCGTCTCCGTGTTATTACCGAGTATTACACCGCGTCGGACTGGAGAAACGCTGGAAATCACAGGTTGCGCGATACTACTTCATCGCGTAGTTAAAACGCGAAACGATTAGTCACCGATCTGTCGTCGGTGAAAACGGTATAATCGGTACACGTGTTTAACCGGATAGCGTATGCAAATTGACAGAGGCAGCGGGATCCACTGAGGAGAGAGTCACGGTGTACTCGATAGACTCGGATTACGCTTGATCTCGAATTAATTTAAAGAAATACGAATTTTCCGTGACAGATGGAATTTCTGGTGGAAGATAATAGGTATCTGGCGGCGTTTGTAACGGAAGCGAGTGGGAATTTCGACTGTCTAATTAACTCGGTGCGTTGATCGGTATCGTTGAAAGGAATATAGTCCGTATACAGAAGTCCGCTTCCAGAGAGCGTCTACTTACCCCGTGTCAGGGCAATTAGCGGCGGTGATGGGTTAATTGGTCTCGGTCCTCGTTTTCGTCGCGTGACGAGCGTTAGGAGATGGGGAGATTCCTCCGGAGCGGACAGCTCGCGAGCGGAGCGTAAAAAGGGCACCGCGGGCGTTTCGCGCGCTCTACGCCGCGACGCGATTAAGCTCGCCAATTCGAGACACTCGCTTGTTTATCCTCGACACTTAAAAGGCCAAGTGTACCGACGGTGCTCCTATGAGACCGAGAATTCCCCAAGGATACCATTAGCAGTAAGGTTGTAACGCTGAAACTATCGCGTGTAATGCGCCATGCACGCGCGAAAATATTCGGTCACGCGTATCAATGCGCAATTTACCTCTTCGTTTTACTTTCTCCGCATACTCTCGATCAGCTATCGTTATCGTAAATATCAGACTCGGTATTATCTATAACGCGCGGTGTAATACACCTCTGCCTTGATTTACGCGCTACTCTTAGTACGCGGTAAATTACAACGCAATTTACGCGCCAGTTTTTATGCGCCATTTTAATTTACGCAGAAGAAAATATATTTTCCGGGAAGCTTTAAAAGCGTAACGAGTGTGTGTACGGTGAGTATATCGACGATATTGTATTGCGTTAGTACTGTATGGGACGAAGAAAAAGATATAGCGCGTTCGAGGAAAGAAGGCATAACGTGTTTACAGCTTGATGGCTGATCAACTATACTGACACTCGTATCGTCGCAGGCAGTGAGCGTCAATTATTGGCCAAAGATGGTGACAAAAATCATCGTTCACCGTTTTCTGTGATCAAGGGAATTAATCAGTAGTGGGGATGTAAACGCAGTGTGCCTTCTTTTCTCGAACGCGCAGTACCTTGCACCGTGATAGCCGTCGTACGTATATTGACAAACTTTATTTACGCTATTTTTATTCACGCACAGAATATTTCCGAATATTTCCCTCACCTAGATTACGATGTCCAGACAAAGATAATCAAGCATACGCAATGATTTCAACCCTTTGCACTCGACGATCTTTTGGCTAAAGAAGAGCAAGAGTTAGGTTAGGTTTTCTGCTACAAAGATTTTCTGCTATAAAGCTGACGATACTTTTTGGAGCAGTAAATAGGAATTCGTATAATAATTAACACATAGAATTATTCGATTTGGATACCTCCAACACCGTTACGTTATCTTAAATTTGACACATTAACGAGTATCGATCTTTGAAATTTTATCAAATGGCGACTGTGGGGCGCCCCTTTTCGAAGTTAGTTATTTTCACTGGCCCGATGTTAAATCGATATTTTATACGATTAAGAAAAAGGCGCGTCTCGGACGCCGAACGCTTTACAATCTCGACGACACTTACACCCTGTAATCCGCGTGTAATTTTTCCTCTCGTTACCATGAACCGGTTCCACGGACTCGTTACGTATTCCCTCAAACGCAGCTCGTACGGCACCATTGAACGGTCGAAAAACACGGCGCGACACTAGCGAGAAGTGCAGCTGGTTCCAGGAAGGGGGAATGTTGCCTGTCCGCGCAAAAATGAATTCGTTCGTTTCGGCGGTACAGAACCGTGCGCGGAGAATAAAGACACGTTCCTTGCCTCTTTTCTCTCCTCCCGCGCCGTGCAGTTGCTCTCGCCCACGATCGCTGATCTTATCTTCCTCCGTATCTCCGGCCATTCGCGCCTCCAACAGTCACTAGGCGCTTTTAATCGCGGCACCCAGACGAACAGCGTCGCCCGTGTCCTCGCGACCAGCCGACCCCCTCGACCTCTCGTCCATCGTCCAAACGAACTTTCGCGTCTTTGGAACAGGAAAATAATTCCAGACGATCGTTAGATGGGAAGAAAATGGAATCGATTCGATGACCTACGATAGAAGCCAGCTCCCCTTCGTTTACCGTAAGAAAGGGATCCTTTCTTCCCAGAGACTGGTATTTGGTATTTCGAATGACCGTGTTCAGAGGGTCGTAAATTCGAGGGGGTGTCGGACACGCGTCTGTCGGAATCTCGGGGCTATCGAGTTTGGAGAAATATCGGAAGATTGGGGTTCGAATATCGTTGGAGAAAATTTTAGAAATTTAGCTACCATTTCGAAATTGGGATATCGAATTCCTTTGTCTCGGGGTACCGATTTCTCGCACGAGGATCTCGCAACTCGGTCACGCGTTCGTGGATTTGGGACGTTGTCAGCTGTTTTCCTGGGAATCGACGTCGGGTCCGACGACTCGGAGCGGAAGAGAGCGGCTAGAAAGAGGGAGGGTAAAGTGGGACAGGCGAGTGGGTAACTCCACCTTCTATCCACCTGGAAGAAACAGGAGGGAAAAGATGGAGTAAAATAGCAGCGGAGTAATGTCTCTATTCTCGCTTCGACCGCCACATTCTCGAGCTCGTTCTACCCGATAATTACACGTTGCCGTGGCACACTGGGCGCCCTTCAATTAGGCCGAGGAATCACCTGCTTCCATACCGACAGACGAAAAACTCTGCTTCGTCGTTGGCCGTGAACCAACTCGCACTACCCCTGGGGAACGTTGGTCATCGAGGACGCGCACCTCGCGAGCCGCTATTCGTAGAATCTTCACGAGAGACGGGAACGGCGTTCCCTCTTTGTGCGAAGAGGCGAAGCTTCTGCGAGCGTAGAAATATATTTAACAAATTTTTGATACGCGAACGACACAAAGGACACGAAGCGGCAGCTCGCTAATTGCTCCGCAAGGTGGTTGTTCGCCTGAAAACGAGCAACCTCCGTTCCTTTTTTCGAGCAATCGGCTCTCGACTGCGAGCTACAATTGAAGTCCGGAGTTCCTCGAATCGATGTCGCCCGTTTGTGTAGGTCGGTTCTCCGGAATTCAGGATATTTTTAATCATCGTCCTTGCCGGCCGTAACCACATCCTCGTCGACGTTCCTTTCGTCCCCTCGCTTCCAAGGATATTTTTTTCGCATGACATCTTCCTCCGTCGCGTGTCACCCGACGGCGGGCCACGTTCTCGGACGATGGCCGGAGTCGTTGAAGTTGCGTGCGCGACCGCACGACAGGAACCACATCTCAATTACGAGATTAATATGCGAGCAATAAGAACGATATTGCTCTCTTAAAAGGGAGGAGATACTCGCGTGATTCCTCCTCGCCGATATTCCTTTGCTTCCGACCGTTACCGCGGTGCTTATTTTCGTCGAATCGATAAACTTTATTTATTTATATGTCTATCAATTTTAAAAAATTCGCGGTTAATCGGTCCGGCCGGCGAATGGCTCGCATAAAAGATATTTACGCGAAATGAGAGGTTATTACACTCGCAGGCTCTTTTTCCCCGGATCGAACGACGCTCGTATAGACCCCGTATAGACCTCTTCCATTATGGTCTATAAACCGCAAAAAAGCGAAATTGAAACGAACCCGTTCCAGCAGGTGGCAACTAGAGCTCTGCCCGGGATGAACGATTTCGTGGAGGGTACCACGTTCGAGGGTATCGTGCGATACGTGTTGAAGAAGACGAAGATGACCGAAGCGCGCGCCGGCTACCTGGTAATGGAGGTTCTCAAGGCGGGAGTCGCCCTGGGACGGATCAAGAGGACGTCTCATGGCACCTATGTCCTGGCGACGGAGAGACCGGGCTCGATCACGCACAGGATCAGAGAACCGCGATTCAGCGACGACAGCGACGACAACGACCGCGAAGTCTCGTCCGAGGGGAGCTGGTGAACCGAGGGGCGAGCCTGTGCCCCCCGTTTGCTCCTCGGAGACTCGGATGTCTCCGATGAAAAACCATGTTCCAGCGTGCCGTTCTATTAATAAAACGTTAATCGTTAAGCGTAAACGAACCGAAGCAGCTGCATACGATTATCCATCTGCTTAATCGAATAATTGTTTCGAGCGCTCGTTCCCAGTACGCTCGCTGCTGTCATTACAATACTAATTACACCGGTCGTCCTCGCGACGCTCCTTTTTCATATCCATCCTTAATGGTCCTCGCCGCTCGAGACCAGCCACCTCCTGCCTGTCCACGAAAAACGGCCAAGGGGATGTAACGTTTTTCGTCAGCGACGAAGAAATCGTATTCATCGAGCCACCGGGTTCTTTCTCCGGGGCCATTTCGTGGGATGCCCGGTTTCCAAGGCTGGAACACGGCCGTCGTTCCAGTAATTGGTTCGTTTTAACTGCGAGCCTAAAGGTTATGAATTTATGCCTCGCCGCGTAAGATATAATTGGGTGTTCAATTAATATCCCGATAAAAAACTCGCTGCACCGCGAGACGCGGCTCACTCCCCCCTCCCTCCACCTGCTCACTCTTATTCTTTCTCTTCCCCTTGTTCCCTTTCTTTTGTCCCCTTTTTGCCTTCCCTTTCCGGAGCTGCCTTGCTCCGGGGGCTGATCTCGCGGTTCACCGCGTGCTCCGTCAGCGGGGGTCCTAAACTACCGAAAACCCTTTCGGGTGCGGCGGCCGGCAAACAAGAAGATGGCGAGATCGGCCCCGACCACCGGCTGGATAATTGATTTTCCACCGAACGAGCGTCCCACGGAGGCGGCCCGATTCGTCGAACCGTCCGACTACTTTGGCGATCGCATGACCGGATGCTGTTGTCGAGCTTACGAGCCACCGCCGTTCCCGGCAATCTTCCTCCAGTTCGTGCCTCCAGTGTTCCCGAGAGACGGACAGAAGCGGGAAGTGGAGTCCAGTCGGAGCTAAGTAGAGCGCGTGGGCAAACTGGTATCGTTGCCTCGGACGCGAACGTCCTAGACCACTCCGGTAGGGGGCTGTTGTTGCTTCGGTAACACTGGGTCATCCTATCCGCGATGATCCATCGGCGGCAGAGCGGGATCGGTCGCGAGACCCACTACCGCGCGAGAACTACCACGCGAGACCGATGAGTTATACAGTGGACGTCGCGTCTGGTTCGAGCGTCGTTGTCGGCACTTTGCAACAATGTGGAGAACGTCCACGTTCCACGGCTCTTTGATTTGTGTTCCTTTGTTGAATAAGCGTTTTTCATGCATCGTGCTCCCGTACCGGAACGACGTAGCTCGTTTCTCCCGCTCGTACGTATGTTAAGGACCTTTTAAGACGTCTCTCGGGTTTATCCCGCTGCGCTACCGGTACCAGTTTCCGTTCTCCGTGTCGCGCTACACATAGGCGAACCCAGCTATTGCCTCGCCGTCCAGACCAGCCCGACCCTCGCTCTTCCTCCTCTGCCTCTTTCCTCGCCTAGGCTCGTGAGACTCGATCCTCCTTCTTCTACCTCTCCTTCTCTTCCCTATCCCGGTTCCCTTCCGTCTCCCTCACTCGCCCGGTCCACGGCTCTTCTTTTTTCGAGGTGCTGCAGGTGTCGTGCATTGTCCGCCGTCGCGGCCTCTAAATCTCGTCCCTGACGTTGTGCGGCGTAGCTGCGTCGTGGCGAGCTCTCCCAAGATACATACGACTGTCGGGAAGTTACACGTTCCACGGACACTCGTTCTCTTATTGCGAAACGGCCCGACTGATAACCATCTTTTCGAGAATTTCGGCCCCTTTCATAAGTTTCATCGCCGCGCTAACGATACTTTGGACACCGTCGCGGCCGCAACGACCGTTTACATCACCCCTAACGAGTTCTACGCGTCCACGTACACCGAGACAAGCGCGAAATAATCCTCGATGACGCCGAGTCGAGGATCGAAAACTTTGCAAATCTTCGAGAAGCTTCGAGAAAAGGAAAAAGAAAGGAGAAAAGAGGAGGAAAAGCGAAATAAGTCAGGACCATTGGTAAGTAGCGCGTTTACGCGAGGGGAATTCCGAGGGACCAATTACTAGACGCGAGAAGAGTCGGAGAGGAGATTTATTCCGGCCATTACAAGGAACGGTCGCCGGCGTGGAACCTGGCGAACACGAAAACTATTCGAGGCTCCACGAAACGCGCGCGCGCCCCGCCTCCGTTAACACGCGCTGCCTACACGTATTTATGCGTCCGCCTGGCCGCGCCAACGTCGAAACGGAACGCGTGCTTAACAACCTCTGGAAACAGAAACGCGGTTGCGTACCGTGAAAGCCGGAGCCGTTGCCTGTCGCGGGCCGCCGCCTATTGCGCACGGAAAATGTTCCGCCGCGGTCCTATACGGTGTCCTCGCGGCCAGACGGAAGACTTATGCGTCTGCCCGCGCCGCGTACCAGGCCGCGTACCAGGCGGCTGAAACAGGAAGAGAAGAGGTACGGCGGATGGCGCACGGGGTGTATCGGCCGCGTACAAATTTATGCCGGTGCCACGCTAATGTCCGCCCGGTCGCATACGTTCTCCTTTGGCTCGCTTGGCGAGCACGCGCGCCGGTCGCCGTGTACCGGCTCAGCTTTGGAAACTTTTGCGGAACCAGGCGAAATTTTCTGCTTCTTTCGCAGAATAATCTCGCGCATTCATTCGAGAATTAAATGTAGCAACGCTCGATGCTTTCGTTATTCGCGCGATACGAAAAATTCGCGGTAGCGGTAAACGGGTACGTAATGTGGATATTCCGCGTTGATCCTATTACGGATAACGGCGCGGAGAAATTGTCGGGGAAAGAAGGGAATAAAAGGCGTCCACGATCTCGTTACCGGTGCACAGAGGGCCGATTCGAGAGAGCCACAATTTCCAGCGATAATGGACACCGGACTCGCGCGGCGCGCTCGCGATCTCGCCCCTCTGTGGCGCGGTACCACCGTATCTCCATATATTTACATGGACCGGAGCTGGATGCGCGGTTTAAAATATTCCGGGCAATAAAAAGACACGCGGGTCGAGCAAAGGCTACTCGCGACATGCATAATTTGCACCCCGGTGCGCCATATACGTAAGTAGGTTGCCGAGGCCGGCCCGTGCACCGAGACCGCGACACGCCGCGCAAACAGAGATGTAGATAAATAAAGCGCGAAGCGCCGTAAGCGTGCTGGCCACGGCTCACAGTCTCCGGCGTGTCTTCCGTTTCGTTCTGGGATTCGCAGGATCTCGGGACGAGCCTCTCCTGCCGGTTGCCCGGCGTCCAAAAGGCTAATTGGACCTGGCGCGCACGGACCAGCTGCCTGCGCCGTTCACGAGGCGGTCCGTGTTTCATTCAAATCGATTCCGCGTAAAATCCCGGCCCTCCATCGATTCGGGCCCGTATATTACGCGTGGCCGGCCGCGCGACCTTGATCGACGGAAATTACGAGACTCGCGATTTGTCTTCCCGGCACCGGCACCGGCAGCAAGGGAAGAGAGTTCTCCTGCGGGCTATCGGGTATACGCGGGGGGCGACGCTCGGATTCAAGGCGACGAGGCGACCGTCGATTCTGCAACCTCATCCAAATAGAGCGTGGATTTCTATGTATCGAGATAATCGATCTTAATGGACCGGACTCGGCCGCTAATGAACGCTGTACGCGGTCGGTGGGAAAGGGTGCGAGGGAACCGGACGAGCGTGTCGAAAGCCTATCCTCGCGAGTGTGCAATAATCGAGGATCGACGTTGCGCGAGAAGGACCAACGCGATGGAGAACCCCGCGAGTGTGTCATAACGCGATTCCGCGTGTACCGTAAACCGGATTCGAATAGAGACGATGCATCAGGGATTCAGAAGAGGAGAGTCCGCCGCGCTCGCCGCTTCTTCTAGGGCCACCTCGCAATTACATTTTATGTCTTGCAATCGGTAAAACTCTAAGTACGCCGTGGCGCGTAGTTTGCGCCGGCGTAATTTCACCTTCGATTCCCTGTGCCCGCTGCCCCCGCGACCCCTCCGCCGGCGTTCTCGCGCGAGCAGCGCAGCGCGGCGTTGTAATTTCGCGAGAGGCGGGAGAAGCCGCGAAGGGACGGCCGCGAGTATACGGGAAGGCGTAAGCAGCTCGGTAATCAGCACGTACCTCATCTTCGACGATAACGCGAAATTCAACGCGTATGCGTTCCCGCCACTTTTTTCGCATACTCCGCGAGCGCGCCATTGCGGGGCTTCGCTATTTGCAGACCTTAACCGAGCTCCCGAGCGCAGGCATAACTCGCCAGTCCACAGGTGTAAATTAGTACGGGCTACAACGGAAAATTATTGCGCCGATTCGTGACCAAAGCCGAGTTCGCTTCGTGCTCGAGGTTAGAGAACCGATCGTTCCGCGCCAACTTTCGCCCCGTTCCGTTTCGCCGCGAGACGAGTCGAATTATCGAGCGCGAGACCCTTTTCCCTTTTTTCTTCGTCTAATTAATACGTCGTTTATCGCTAACAGGCCACGAAACTGAGTTTCTCGCGATGCAAACGATCGTCACGCTGACTACGCCCGACAAATGAAACCGTATTTCTCTTATACGGGGACCCGACTACCGTCGATTTCGTTCTTCTTCCCACAGATAATTAGATACTAACCGTGAGAAGTGGCGCGATATCGAGCATAAATCCCGTAAAAAAACGCACGCGTTTCCTTCGAATAAAAAGAACACGGAGATTCCTATACCTCGCGTTTTGAATTTCGCGCGTCGCCGGTCCCCCCGGTTTCGCGTTGCGCGTTCTCCGATATCCGCGTAGATCATACCGATAGCACGATGCTCTGCAACTTTCCATCCTCTGTATACCGAGGGCGATTAGACCTCGACGAACGAGCCAATTCCGCGCCGATAAAGGCGCGTTTCGCGTTAATCGGTGGAGATAAGGGAACTAGCCCGGCCCCGGGAAGAGGCGGAATTAATTAGGCTACCTGGTAACGGATTGGCGGACTGTTGCACTCGGAGGGAGACCGGTACCGTTTCGATCGTATCTGCCCTCAACTGTCGTGGCTGCCGGTTCACCGAGAACGAGTCTAAATTACTCGGGGTAAAAAGGGTGCCGTTGCGCCGCCCGCCATCAACGTCTTAATTACGCCGCCACGTTTCCGGGGCTGATTATCGCCGGCTGCTTAAATATTCAGGATTCGTGATGACCCACGGGGCCCCGTCCCGATAGGGCCCGTAGGATCTCGCGGTCGATCTCTCGTTATCCGAGTCGGCGTAATTTATCGTCACCCTCGCCCCCTCTTGAAATTAATATCCCCTCGGCCGTCCTCGAGATTACGTGAACCGTGTTTGATGGATCCGCGAAACGACATCGTAGATCTGACTTGCTCCAGCCGAACCGTGGAATTTAGAAAGCTAGCCGGATCCTGTTTCCGTTGCCAGGCTACGGCTGAAAAATATCTACTCCCTGGACGCACTCGGTTTGATCGAGGGAGGGACCGTGGATGGAATGCGGGCCCGATTGGTCGTATCCTGTTAGACGCGATTTATTTATCTTCGATACTACAATTATGGGAAACAGGACGCGCGTGTTTCCCTCGTCGGCTTCGTTGCGCGCCGAAGTTGACGGGGGTTTGGGATTTTTTGAGAAACGGATTGCTATTGCCCCTATGTCGATCCACGAGCCATCTGCCGGACGTCTCGTGTTCGGTTGTATCTCGATAGATCGATCTTCCACGATCGAGTCGAGCGAAATTTCATGGAGATGTTTCGAGAGACATTAGGAGATACGGGCTAATCTTCCCCTATAACGACTCACGCGGTCTGGTTATGTCTGCTTACGATGATATTATTTTTCTGGCCTGTCAAAATTTTAGCGTGGACACTAAGATTTTTCGAGGAAAATTTAGGTGCAGCGAGCGTTATATGCCCACCACTCTCACCCCAATGTTTCAAGAGCTATCAGCCGAGCAACGCCTACCGATTATACCCCGATCGACCCATCTTGCAATAAAATCGTGAAAAATAGATATTAAAGGGGTTATAACGCAAAGAAATAGTCGTCAGTGGAAAACTGTGGAAAAACTGTGTAGATCAAGAAATTTACAGACGCGTGTGTCAGAACGGTCCAGTGTTTCTGTAACAATTGCCTAACGACGTGTATACCACAGAATAGTCGTCAGTGGAAAACTGTGGAAAAACTGTGTAGATCAAGAAATTTACAAACGCGTGTGTCAGAACGGTCCAGTGTTTCTGTAACAATTGCCTAACGACGTGTATACCACGTCGTTGGCGATTCTGTGACAAAAGCATTACCACGTGCGTGACACGTCTTTCCAGCGCGAGTGGTTAATGAACGGGCAAACGGTTAGAACTGGTCTGTTTAGGGGGCTACACAGGTCACAAGTCGCCTTCAGAAGACTTTAGACAAAAGACAAAACACGGGAAGGGATCGCTTCCACATCGCTAGAATGTAGAGTTTACTATTTAATTTTACTACATCGATAGAGTACGCGAGTTTTCCCTATTAATTAAAATTTGAATACGTTCGGGAGTCAATGGAACCATGAGATCCCTCGAGTAGAATTAGGCTGTGAGAAGAAGCTGCGCTTCTCTGACGAGCAATGCACTGTAATTCTTTCTCACGGGACGTGAATCTTCCAGCTAGATCCTCGTATGGAAACACGGCTAGATGATGAAACGGTGCGCGAACCGAAGCTGTTCGCGACACTCGTGCCCGTGATGATCGGGAGATCGGTTGGTTTCGTGGAAAAGCTGGCGGATAGTCTCGGGATTAGGCATTTATCCGTGCATGCAGATTACCGTTTCATCGTGGGCTCTGGAGGGACCAATTTCACGGGGAGCCCGTTGCGTGCTCTTAAGAGCATGCCCCGTTGGATTCCTAGCGTACGACGTAGCATGCGATCGGTATCATCGAGGCAACATTGTGTACGCGCGTCCCTGCCGTAACACCGAAAGCCGGTCATTACGCGTTCGCCGTTTATCCGCGCGAATATGTTACATTATGTTAGAGAATTCGCTCCGTTCGCGAGGCTATGGGAAGCCGACGCTGCTATTACGCGCCTCCGTTGCATCCTGCTGGCCACTCGCGCCGCTCCGAAACGCGAGGAAGTCGTTGAAAACCTTGGCAACAATCGCATCGCGCAACTCGCGAGCTCGCGAGCCGGGTAGTTAGCCTTTATGGGTATCGTTATTACGATAAAACTTTAATGTATCGCTCGGAAATTGAATGTATACAGAGAAATGCACCGGCGAGGAGCATGGAAGGATCCTCTTAATACTTGCTGCCGCTTCTTTACCGATCGTACGAGTGTTTTTCAGCCAGTTATAAATTATAATAGCTCTCCGGGACATGACTGTTCGAGCATGTTCCATCTCGTATTTGCTCGACTTCCAGGCAAGTGTACAAGGTAGCGTAATAGAGAAGACGTTGCGCTGGTCAGTTGTTCGTTGTCCGCCATGTGCAACTTCTATCCCGTGTAGTAATTCTAATCTCTCCGTGTAGCATTCTGGTTCACTTTTTCCTAGGTACCCAGGCATGCCTGCGCCAGTGATTGCGAAAGTGGTCTAAGCCGCGTGTGTTTCTTTTCGAAGCTTCGCGCTTTAAAGATATTACAAACGCCATCTAACGATTGCATCTTTTGCCGTAGCGTGAACGAATGCAACGGGAAATAAACGATAAGATCGTTACTTGTAGCTATTCGTCTCGGGCGAGTTTCGTAATTACCGGCACATATATAATCAACGTCCACTCGTATGTCCATTTCCTTCGTCCCGATCGCTCATTCTCGTCGAAGAGGTTCGGTATCGATCACCTCTGCCAGCAGGAAGAAAGATTCCTCGCCTACCCCCCTGCCCTCTTACCCGCAAGAACCGCTACGAAGCATCCTCCGGAGGATAGGAGCCGGCATACCGTGCCCCTCGTGGCTGTCACGGTCAGCCCCGCGGATGTTGGAAAGGCAAGAAAGCTGCTTTCTATTCCTGCGGTTCAGCGGAAGCGGCGCGAAGAAGCGTGGAAACGCGCGCCAGCTCGCGATAGCGGCCGATCGAAGCTGGATCGGCCGCGTTTCTTGCGCGTCCTCGCGCGGAATATCGGCGCGCGGTGGCCTTTCGGCCGTGCTCGTACACGTGTACGCGCGAGCATCGAGCGCGGCGAGGCGGCATTATACGCGGGCCCATTTATCTGCGGGGATAAAATGCAGATAGGATCTGCGTCCGCGCGAGGTCCTGCCAGTATTTGTCATGGAGATGCGACCCACCGATACCGCCTCGCCCGTCCGTGGAATTACCCGAGCCACGCTCGGATTCTTCAGCGTACGCCGGTAATTTACCGGGCCCTCGACGTCGCGTCACGCCGCCGCTCCTTCCTCCTCTTCCTTCCTGTCTTTCGTCCCACCTCGCCCCCCTTTGTCCGCCATTTTACGCCGTCGTTGCGTCTTTCGAATTTTCCACGGTACTCCGAAAATATCTTCGTAGACGCCAGTACCGCGGGGCGAGTTTGCATTAGAGGTAGCCATTTTCTTTCCGTGTTTCGTACCCTTCCATCCGCCATTTTACGCGATTGTTGCGTTTTCTGAATTTTCTACGAATTTTTGACCACAAATATCTTCATCCCTATTCCGACGTGGTATCATTGAATCAGTTTACATTCGAGGTAGCCATTTTCTTTCTGTATTTCGTATTATTGGATCCCCCGCTTTAAAGGGTTATTGTGTTTTCCGAATTTTCCACGATATTTTGACCGCAAATATTTTCGTCAATGCAGTATCGTGGTGTGAGTTTGTATTCAAGGTGGCCATTATGTTCTCGTATTTCGTACCATTTAATCCCCCATTTTAAATGCTTATTGGGTTTTCCGAATTTTCTACGATACTCCGTCCGAAGGTATCCCTGTTGAGACGCGTTATAGTGACGCGAATTTTCATTTAAAATGACCATTTTACGCCATTATTGCGTTTCCCGAGTATTCGCGATGCTCTAACCGAGGGAACCTTTGTAAGTACTTATCGTTGCGCGTGAGTTTGATGTGTATTTTCTATCCGAGGTATACGCCGATTCTTTGTATTTGCCACGTATGCCACGGCGGTGTATTGCACGGTGTAGTGGTGACTACCATTATACGCCGTAGTGCCGGTACTAACTGAGAAATGTTCCGTTGTCAGGATGATGACACATGCGAAAATGGTTTGCCTGGAACTGATAGCGCATCTAAATGCGCGTACTACGGTGTTTTACGCGTCGAAGTTCTTTGTTGGAGTTTGTCTTCAATTTCTTTGTCACGAGTTTGTTTATTTACATCTCCATTTGTTTGTTTACATTTACGTACGCTAGGAAGCCGTATCCCGTGTCGTGGTAGTAACACGAGTGTTACGGTACTAGCATTAACCGCGAAGCGTTTCGTTGTCAGCACGATGACAAGTGGGAAAATCGCTTGTACGAGATTGATAGTGCGACTAAACGTATACCACGATGTACTACGAGCTAAACTACTACGTCAGAATCCATTTTGCGTTCACTGTTTGTTCGTTTACTGTCCTGCTTGTACGTTGCCTGCTTGCATATACATTGTTCGCCATCTTGCATCGATTCCTCGGAGTCTACGCGCGTCTTTGTTGCACCCTCTGCCTGTTCGCGCTGCTTACTCGACTTTGTTCCTTTATCCAGTTTCATAAGCCACTCGCAGTGGCGTCTGCAATCGATCTGCCTCTCGATCCCCGGTAAAGACACATGGTATAATCACGCTAATTCAAAGTTACGTAGGATGCGATCGTAGAGCGCGGAGAAATTCCACGAAACTAAGACGAGGAGCAGGTGAAGATACTCACGGAGTCCTAGCCTTTTTGCGGGAGCAAAATTGGCAGGTGGTTGGAACAATTCCGAGATTGCTACGTTTGAGATCAATGCAGCCACCTTGGCAGAAGGGGGCCCCCTCTGCCCGGCGCGATTCGCTGTCGTTAATGTGACTACATTCCGTGGATGTTGCGGTCCGTTTCGCGTGGTCGAGCCAACGGCCGGCTGTTGTTCAATTCTATTGTATACCGGAATATTGAAAGCAATTAATCGTTGAGCAAGTGTACGGCTGATGGATATTGTGTATCGCGTTGCGTAGGCCGCGCTAACCTACATGGCGGCCGTCGAGTTAGTCTTGCATGACTAGCGAGTACAGCGGACGCGGTGAATACGCCTGGTGAAATGTTGCAAGTTGTTAGCTGACATTAGGCTCTTAATTCTATTCGCTTCAAAATCGCCAACAGCGTCTCCTCGAATAATATCCGACCTTTTCAGCTCGTACACGCGTGGAGAGAAAATTCGAAGATTCTTGTGGGGTTACGAGCAACGAAGAGTGCTCTTCACTCTAGCAAGGGAATAATGAACAGCGACATCTGCTCCGACTTAGGCGTTTAGGACGATGTTTAGAATGCTTGTGAACGGATGAGATATTTATTATTGAGACGAGTGATTGGGAGAGAAAGCCTATGTATGAAAAGAGGGAGTTTTGACTTTAACCTCTTAGGCACGGCTGAATTCTACGCCAGGCTTTCTCTGAACGACAGAGTCTGACGCGAACTACGTATAAACGATACAGCACTGCAATGTGTGACGGACAATGCCAATGCCGTTCTCTACGTGAGTACATTGGAATGAAGTATCTGATGATTAAATTGTAGCGACTATCATTCCGATCGATTTCGAGGACTCCCGCAAGTCCTCGGAAAACTCCCAGTTCCTATATATATAACTTCCCGACCTTCCAATAGTATCCCAGTGTCTAAGGCAGGGTCTACTAGGGTAGCCTTACCAATGAGTCCGCTAGCAGGCTCAGGACGAAACGCATCCCTTCCTTTTCCTAACGTCCCTTCTAGCTACACAACCACCGAGGATACCTGCGACCAGCTGATTAACCCACAAAAGCTGATCGTCCTACAAAATTTTGATTTTTCATTATTTATTTTTTTAACAGAAGTGTACAATACGTATGAGTTTACCGTACACATGTCCATCCCTCAGAAAAATAGTTTTCTCCATCATTTCAGGGATTTTCTCAAGAAACAATATGTTGCAGCATATTGGTCGGCCACGCATATTCTTTGTATAATCGATAACAATTCTAGGTTTTTGTATACTGACTAATTCACCACCATGTAGGCTTCTATCAACCGATATCAAACCCGCTTCGTTACAGGTATTTAGCTAAGTTACGATCCTTTTGTTCTTCCATGTGAGGACTAGGGTTGGCCTTTTCTGTAGGCCACTGTTTTCCTACCCCTTATGTATATCCTATACACGATAGTTTTTACGATTTGTCTTTGTCCTTATGTTATGAACTGAAAGTTATTTGCATTGTCTCCATAGAGGAGCCCTCGAGTTTGAAGACAAATTTTAAATGGCTCCGTTCCGGATTTTGACCAAAGAAGGATAGGGGTTCAAAGATTTTCTGTTGCAAAGCTGACGATATTTTTCTGAGCAGGAATAAGAAATCGTATGATAATTAACACGTATAATTATTTGATTTCAATACCTCGCGCACCGTTACATTATCTGAAATTTTACATATTTACGAATACCGAGCTTCGAAATTTTATCAAATGGTGACCGAAGGGTGTCTCTCGAGTGCAAGGGTTAATCTAGCTAGAAATCCTTCATCCTTTTCCCGCTTTTATACTTTCCTTCTTCTTCCTCGATGAGAGAGCAATTATTTTTTCGGAAGAAAGAGTTACTCGAAACGAGTCCAGCGAATCTGTCAACCTGGCCGAACGAGCAAAATAAGAGGCCCATACCTTTGCACCTGTGCCATCAGGCCCGTTTATGGCATTCGGTAAAACACTCGAGCTCGATGCTCGCTTAAGTCGCGTAATCCCCAAAGATAGTCAGGGGAATCTTAATCGTCGGAACAAACACGGGCTGCTTAAAGCTCTTCGCATGGAAATGTACAAGTCCGCGTCGGGCATTAGGCCCAGGATGCTCAGCCACCGAAAGGGATTCCCGTCGGACTTAAGGAATAGCGCGATGAAGTGACCGTAGAAAGCGGATAAGTGGTGATTCATGGAACAATCCTGGACCTGGACCAAGTGGATGCCATCTTAGGATCTTCGTAAATACCAGCCTAACGCGCACTGGCCCCGACGATGGTGACTTAATTACGCCGGGTACGAGGGAACTGTAACTCTTCGAGTCTTTGCTTCGCGAGGAATAAAGATTCGAAAAATATTTCGCAGAGATATCGTGGTACTGCGAGCTGGGAAGGACTCTAGCAAAGAAAATACTATTAACCCCTTGGCTACCGTGGGCGCATATACGCGCTCAGAAATTTTGCGTTTTTGACACGGAGGGCGCATCTGTACCCAAAATTTTGCCACTCTCGGTGGACATTGCGAATGAATTCCTACCCGTGTGGTACGACCGGTGCGTTTCAAAGTGCCATAGTTAAAGGGTTAAGAGCGGTATCGGGTTCGACTCGGGCGTACGGGGTGACATCTGGATGGACAAATGAGTGCGTGCAAGGATTGCATGCATGAGATATTTACGACTGTAGTAGAGAATCGTGTGTTTGAGAGTTAGTGTAATATTTTAATTTAAATAAATCTGTTTTGTCGTTAAAACGGAGTCACTGCTTAGTAGACTAGCAGATCTCTGTCTGCATAGAATTTATTTAGTATTGATTCTAAAATATTCGATCGTCCCTCAAGAAAACAGTCTCCACGTTCCTCGACAGGCGTGTCTTTCTCACTCGAGTCACAAAAGAAATTCGAAAGTGAAAGAAACGTTTAATTTCCAGCAACCATGCTGCGATCATTCCACGCAACGCGCGCGTAGCGACATCGAGATCGGTCTCGCTCAAAAATAAAGGTGCTAACTGAATTACAGCAGGACGGAACACCCCGGGATGTTAGCTCTCGAGTGACGGAAAAGTTTCGAAAAATATTTATCAACGGGACAAATAAATTTCAATTATCGCACCGGTACCATTCCTTGCGGCGTGCACGCTGGGACATCGAGATCGTTTTTGGGGAAAAAGAAAGGAAAGGGGGGACGGAGAAAAAGATTCGACAGAGCCGAACGTTCCGAGGAAGCTATTAACGAAGAAGAGGAGTAAAAAGGTGCCGTAACGGAAGGCAAACAGTAGCGGGCTGGCTGGAAGGCAGAACGCAGTGAAAGCCGGAGTTCTTGTCGCGCGGGTGAATTAGAGAGACAGTGCGAATGAGGGGGACAGAGGAGGAACGTGTGAATGGGCCGAGTATGCCGGAGATATCGCGCAGGTAAAGATGCGCGCGCGTTTCTCCGAATAAATTGAAACGCAAACGGTCCACGGAATGTACCGTCGGAAACAAGACCAAAGAAGAGGATGGAGGAACGGGTCGACGGACAACGTTATTGTCGGACGTTTTCCCGTGATGCGCGCTCTCCGCGAGGGGTGAACAATGGCGACGCTGGTCCCGGAGTAACTGCCGGTATTGGATTCGTTGATCGCGCGAGATTCGTGGATCGAGAATACGAGCGAAAGGGAGAAAACGGCGGGCGAAAGACAGGGGAGAAAAGGAAGAATAGAAGGAAATTCTAAAACGAGCGCGCGTCAGACACTGGACGCGTCCACCCCGCGTGTACGGTGTTCCGCGTGCGGACAGAGAGCCGCGTGCTTCTCTTTTTCTTATCAAATAAAACTGCCGGAGCGGCTGCAAGTAGTTTCTCGATCGGCGCGAGAGAGCGATCGAATAAAGGGAAAAAAGAAGCAGAGAGAGAGAGAGGGGGAGTTAGGGGGTGAGAAGGAGCAAGTTGGATGAAAAAGGAACGAGAGGGTCCCGTCGAAAAACGACTGTGGCGGCTCCCGCTGAGACAAAGCGCGAGAACCTGCACTCAAAACAAACATCACTCCGCCATTCATTCGGCCAGCGGATTCGAACATTCATCCCCCAGGGTTACGCGCGTCGGCGTGGCGCGGGGCCCGGCGGAGGCAGGCGAGGGCTGACGAGTCGAGGGGACCACCGTACGACAATGCGGCGAGATCGAGCCGCCTCCTGGACCGCGCTCGCTTTAGGCCGCATTCACACGCGGCCGTGAAAAGGAAGTGGCGCGCGGAAGGTTGTCGCGCGAAGCAGCAGGGCGCGAAGGAATAGAGAAGAGGAGAAAAGAGCTCGAGCGTGCGACGCGCCGCGTCCACACCTTCTCGCTAAGGCGTTAAAACGAGAACGAGTGCAGCCCTCTTCTCGCGCCTCGCCGCTTTTGTCCGCTCTCGTGGCAGGCTCCTGCGAGATCGAGATCGATCGCGGCATCCACGCCCTCCGGTAGCCCGAGCGCCCGAGGTGTTATACGCCAATCTTTCTATCTTTCGTTACTCACCCTCGCACGCTCGGCAAATTGCAAAACGCGATCGCTACCGTATAGACGTAAAAATCCACGAGTCTATGCGGGACGAGAAACAGAAAAATTTAGGATTCCAGGAATGTTAAAGGGGTTATAACGCAATGTAACGGGTAATGTAGCCGTTGGACTAATTTGTTCACTGATAATGTAAATTCTAAAGTAATTCTAGAATTATCTGTGTATAGTACGGCTATGGCTAGTGATATTTACAATTGACAGTACGGTACCTAGTACATCTACCAACAGAGCACTGTTGCCGTTGGACTAATCTGTTCACTGATGATGTATATTCAACGGCAATTCTAGAATGAAAAATGAAGATCCATTATCCCTCGATAAATTAAAAATTGACAAGACGGTACCGAGTACAGCCATCATCACAGTACCGTAGCCGTTGGATTACTTTGCTCACTGATGACGTAAATTGTGAAAAGCTATTCTAGAATAAGCTACGTATCGAGCGGTTATGTCTAGTGATATTTACAATTGGGAATAGTAGCCAGTGGAAAACTTTGGAAAAAGTGTATAGATCTTTATTGAACGGGCGAATGGTTAGAACTGGCCTGTTTAGGGCCACGCAGGTGAAACACAATTGGGAATAGTAGCCAGTGGAAAACTTTGGAAAAACTGTATAGATCTTTATTGAACGGGCGAATGGTTAGAACTGGCCTGTTTAAGGCCACGCAGGTGAAAAGTCGTCTTCGGAAGAATGGAGACAAAAGACAGAACGCAGGGGAAGGGATCACCCCCACACTGTTGGAATGTAGAGTTTACTTCGCTATTGAATTTTACTACGTCGATAGAGTATACGAATTTTCCCTATTAATTGAAATTTGAATACGTCCGGAATCAGTGGATCCGTGAGATCCTGCGAGTAGAATTATAACATAGAGCTCGCGATTAATATTTTTAAACGATAGTTTTTAATTAGTAAAATTAGGCGGTGAGGAGAAGCTGTGCTTGTCTGACAACAGAAGCATAAAAAATCCTAGTATTTTTCTCGCCTGTCAAAATTTTTGCATGGACACTGAGATTTTCCGAGATAAATTAGGTGTTAACGCGCGTTACGTACCCACCATTTTCACTAATAGGTCTCAAGAGCTATCAGCCAAGCAACGCCTACCGATTATACCCCGATCGACCGATCTTCTTGCAATAAAATCGTGAAAAATAGAGTACGCGAATTTTCCTATCAATTAAAATTTTAATACGTTCGGAAGTCGGTGGAACCGTGAGATCCTGCGAGTAGAATTAGAACACAGAGCTCGCGATTAATATTTTTAAACGAGAGTTTTGAATGGGTGACTTTTGCTTCCCCTTGTCTGCTCTCGCGACGTATTACGTCGGAATAATCCCTATATTCTATATACTCCATACTCGTCGACAAAGTTGTAAAGAAAGCTCGAAAGATTCACTCCCGGCCAGAATATAGTCCTCGAAAGTCAACACCCGTCGATCATATCTGTCAAGCGTTGCGAGCGGACGGCGTGGTCGAGGAGGCTGCCACAAATCAGCAATTACAGGCAGGACTATCGAATCGTTAACCTCTCCTCCGGAGCACGTGAGTCGTGGGCTGGTACGCAAATCGACGTGCCACGGTCATCCCTCGCAGACGTCTCCTCGATCATCCATCTCTGGCGCGAGAGGTGAACGGAGCGAGGCGGACGGTGGGCCGGGGCCCGGTAGCGGGATGATTAATATCGTAATCGGTAAATTAGTAACACTTAACTCGGAAAGAATTCTATCGAGGCTGCACGCCGATCGACGGCGTCGACAGTACGACAGGGGAGGCTTTGCCACGGGGACGGTAGCGAGAGAGAGCCGGTTCTCCTGTTGCGGGGTCCCGAGAAACGTTCGTCCGGCCTAGATATCATCAGGGTCCCCGGTGGGTCCGGGTTCGGGAATCATTAGGGGCCCGAAGACGACGCATTCCGCAGTGGCCATCGGATGAGAGCAGCAGAGAGAGAGAGAGGAATAGTCGTCTCGGATGATCCGGTGGCCCTCGACGTGGCTTGTCCGCCGCGTCGGCCCACGGCATTTATTAAGTCCCTTATCAGATTTCGATTTGGACGACGTGCAGCAACGACGGATACCGTAATTATTTTTATTAGTACCGCGCTAACCGTCCTCCTTCTTCTCTGCGGCGCGAACCACCGGCCGATCCCTCGGCGCGCATACGCTCGCGCCACTCCGCGCGTACAAAGGGGCCCCGATGAGTTTTCGGCATGCCTGTGTGCTCGTCGTCGTTGTCCTTTTGCGCCTTCTCCGTGTCTCTACCGTCCTTCTTTCTCTTCTGCTTCGTCGGCGAGAAGGTGTCGCGAGGACATCGGTGAACGTCGATCAACCTCTCCCCGTCTTTGACCACGCGTCGAGGTCGAGGAAGATTCTCGATGCTTCTAGCGGGCCTTTGCGGTTCCGGCGTTTTGGCAACTAGCATATGAATAGGCGACTGACGAGTCTCGCGACAGGTGCCGATAACTCTGATGAATACTTGCTCGTTGCATAGGGGTAGTTACCTTTCGAAGCAATTTGCTTGGTACTTTAGGTAAAGGTGTTAGCTAAAATTGTTCGTAGGATCTCGACGTTGCGTTTGGAAATTACGAGGTAAAATCAAGCGGGTTTTAGTACACGAGTATTCGGATAAATCGTCGACTGGTTGAACGTCGAGTCGTAGCTATAACTCTGATAAATAAGGGTGGGAGTGGCGACTGGTTTAAGCAATTTAGACGTTGAAAACGCGCGGATGAAGGCTGATCGATGCCCGTAGAGACGCGAGTCGTCTGGTTCGTTGGGTGCAACGAGCATCTCCGGCCCGCGGCTCGATGCGTGGGCGTTGCACGCGTACAAAAGTCGGATTACAAATTGTAACGATAGACGAACAAATAGGACGGAGTCACGTTGATCAGGTGGAAAGAGCTTTTTGCCACTTACACGGCCAGAGTATCATCAATCATCAATCACGCCGGCATCAATCTTTGTTACGGTATAATTTCATTGACCTGTTAACGTTCCCTCGTTCCCCGTGCTCTCATCGATACACACAGCCGTGTTATTGACTGCGGTAATCAATCCCATGAACCTTGCCGCGAGCATCAGTCTTCGCGCGCACGTCATGCAAGCTGATCACCGAGCACCAACACTCGTCATAATACACACCGAACGGGGTCTGTACAGTTAGAAAGGATCGCTTCCACGAGATCGATCGCCGTATCGCGGTGATTCGATGGAAAACGGTACCGTCACGATTACGGGCACAATCTTTCGCCATTGTTTGCCGCTTATTGGAAAGTGTTACCGATATTCATCGGCCATTTTGCTCCAGGTGTCCGAAACAAACGGGGCAACCGATGTTTCGCTATTGTTTCGCGAGCAAGTCCATCCTTTGAATTAATCCTCGGAAAATTTTGCAATATTGAGGATCCTTTGAAAACATCCTAACCTCTTTACACTTGTCGACCTTCTAATTACGGTAAAATAGCTAATTTAAAAATTTTCTGCCTAAATTAGGATATTTTGGAAACGGTAAATTAGAAATCGTATGCAAATTGAGACGTAGAATTATTCTATTTCCACATTCCACGTATCCCTGCGTTATCTTAAATTTCGTATGCTAATTAACATCCTCGTTTGGAATTTGATTAAATGGCAACGGAAGGTCACCTTTCGAGTGGAAAGGATTAATTAAAAAATTCGCGGAATATGCGAAAATTGGATATTTCGTTATCCTTTCATCGAGAAAGATTTCGTTTAATCCTACAATATGGCTGCCAGACTGCGGACATGATAAAACGGCCATAGATTTCAAAGCTGTTAGAGCTTACCAAATTTTTTCTGAACGCAATTCAATTATTCTAACGTGTCCTGCCATCTCTTAAGGTAAGAGAAAAATTTTTTTCAATACCTGCTCTGTCAAAAAATTGCCAGACTATATATTTCACGTCCGAAATTTTTCATCTGCTGGCAAGGTTTGCGAATAAAATATTTATTAACTTCCGAACTTCTGTATTCATTTTTATTACCTGATTAGGTGAGCTTATAACGAGTGACATTATACTTTGATTATGTTTTTACTAGATTTAAAGAAAAATTGAATTTGTTAAATTAATTCGGGACGTTTGCTATTTTCTTCATAACTCAGGAGTGAGGAGGTTAAACGTTTGGGCTACAGCCACGTGTGACACTCGTGGTCAGGTTTTCGGGTCAAAAGTGACTGTCACGGGCATGGCACGTGGTACGTCGGCCGTCCGTGACATAGGAACTTGGAAGTCGAAAATTTACCAAGGACTTGCGAGAAAGTCCTCGAACTTTCTTGAAGTTGAAGTCCATCTACTGTCAAGGCTGAGAATGATGGTCAGGGGGTTTTCTACTCTCTTCGTAACTCAGGAGTGAAAGTGAAGTGGTTAACTATGTCCAGAAGGAGCGCGATAATTGAGAATTCGCGAAGAAAGTACAAAAATTCGACGCCTCGCTATTATTCCAAGAGGAGGAACGCGATGTACGAGTGAACCCCTGGAAAATGGGGTAATTAGGAAATCGAGGGTGGTTGCTGAAGCTCGTAACCCTAGAAACTCGTGTGGGCTCGTGGTTTAATTGATTACGCGATGGCAACTACAAGAGCAACGAGCCTGGACATCCTGCAACGACACGGAACGCTTCTAAATTAGCCGCATCGAATCGAAGGTTAATCACACGCGTTAAACGCGCTGCGTCCGCAGCTTTTTGCTCTGTCGCATTTTTCTGTCGACAGTCGACGAAGCTCGTAGAGGCCGTGTCTCGTCCGCCTAATTAACGCGTTGTTAATCATCTTGACAGATGAATTCCGCTTCCGGAGCTGTCAGCGCAGCCAGCGTCGATCACGAATTCCTATAGCCGCCTCTATGGAATTATTCTAATAACCAGTCGCCTCGCTGCACCTCCTGCGTCAACGCGTTAATTACGAGATTCAATCGAATTCCCTGGCTGAAGAAACGCGTGCTCGCATAGAACGTCCTGTTACGCCTAACTGGAACCATCCTGTTTCCTTCGAGCTTCCACGAACACCTTCCTACTCTTCGTTGTTTTTCCCTCCTATCCTATCGTCGTTCATCATTTCTACAATGGGCATCGTTAAATCCACGATTTTCCACGTCCCTCCCATTCGAGTACCGCAAATTAAAATTAAAGAAAATTCGCAGACACGCGTTAGCTTCCTCTAAGCAAGCTTCTGTCAAACTAACGAGTGAGGCGAGGCGAGATGAACGTCCTCGACGATGAAAAATCGATGAATAAAAACTAGTTGACGAGAGCCACGAAGCGAAATACGGAATTTCTAATCGCGAGTTAGAAATCGGTGATTGGGACCGCGATTGGCTGAGCCGTTAAGCGACTGGCCCATTTCGAGGGCGCAATGGCGGAGCGTTATCTGCCGACAAGATCGTTTTCAACCCCGATGACACCATAAACACCCGTCGACAAGGATAATCGACTGGCGGCCGGGTGAAAATTCGAGGATTTGGTGGGGCGATTTTTCGTGGTCGACACGGGGATTACGATCAGCGGGCCTCTCGATCTCTGCGTTTCAGCGTGCCCTCGCGGTAGAACAGGGCACGCACAGATTTATCGCGGTGCGTTGGACCGGCGTGGAAAAGAGAGGTAGCCGGTCGAAAGGGGGATGAAGGGGGCGGGAGGGAAAGCGGGGCGAAAGAAGGGGGCGAGGGGAGTGACTCGGGGAATTTACACCGTGGATTTGGCCGGTGCTGGATCCCACGGGACCGTGAGGAGGCAACGTGTATCCTCTTCATCTCGTCGAGGAAGAGAGGACGCTCCCCGACCGGTTCAAACGAGCGTTCCGACCGCGACGGACATGTTCGAGCAAATTGTACAAGACAAGCCTGCATGCTTCGGCAATGAGCCTCTCTCTTCGCGTACGTACCATTTCGTGTATGTACGTGCGTGTACGAATACGCTCGCGGCAGCTGTGCCTCCGCCACGTACACTCGCGCGTCTCTCTTTCGCTTTCTCTCTCCTCTTCTCTGCGGGACGGAACCCTCTCGGCCGAGGCTTTTTAAACTTCGTTCTTTCGACCACGACGACGGTTATGGAACGAGTTTCGAGTCGTTTGTAGGTTTACCGGAGGCCAAATAACCGGAGGTACCGTTCCAATCGCGTGGTTCCAGCACGCGGAGCGGGTAACGCGGAAAATCCTCCAGGGTGTGCATCGGCGAATGTTTTACTGAACGTGTCGCATCGGGTCGTGCGTAATCGCGAGTCGGGTCAAAGCGGAGTGGGCTTTGCTACGAAGCAACAGCAAACGGAAAATAATAATTAACGGGAACATTAAAAGGAACATTTACCGACATTGTTGGAGTAAGGTTAATTCCAAATGTTTCCCGAGAAGTGCCATCAGTCCACCGTAATTTCGTGTCTCCTGCGTCGCAATAAGTACACAGTGCATTCAAACCGGATGTCGTACTCGAGTTACAACTGTATCTACCGATTACCGAGTGCAAAGGGTTAATGGCCCTCAAAATGGGAAATGGAAAATGGGAATTAACCCGTTACACTCGATCATTTTTTCGTTACAGGAAAATAGTAATTCGTAAAAGTAAGACTTTCCGTCACAGAGTCGACGAAATTTTTAAAATGGTAAATGAGAAATCATATGCAAATTAACACGTAGAATTATTTTTCTTCGACATTTCACACATTTAGTTAGGTAATTTTATATTTGATATATTGATTAACGTCGATCTTTAGAATTTGATTAACCCTTTGACTGCTAAAGGCGTATATGTACGCCTTCACAAGTCGATCAATACGTACGCCTTCTGTATTTTTTTACTATAACACCTTTATTACTGTTTTTCCGATTGATTCAACATGGAATTTATCGTCCTATGTAACATAGCAACTAAATATCGGCAATTGATATTTTTAATTTATTTGCCATTATTATTTTTTAGATCCTAAGAATGGTATCAAATTTCCGAGCACTGTTTTGGTCACTAGTCAGTGGACAACCAGTCGTAGGGACTGACCTGCGAAAAACGCGCCGTCCATATTGATGGATTCGTCCGAGAGCCGCAGTAAAAGGGTTAAATAGTGACTGAGAGTCACCCCTCGAGTGCAAAGGGTTAAAACAGGGTACCGTAAAACGAAATAATTTAATCTGCACCACCGCGCGTTACCCTCGTTCCAAGGGTAGCAGGGTTGTAAGAGAAGCGGGGTGAAGTTTGTAACGCTTGCTTCCATAAAAGACGGCGATTCGCCGAAAGATATAAACCCAAGCAACAACGTTTCGAGCTCTCCTGCGATCAAGGCTGACGCTTCCGCAAACTTGTTCGGTCGCCCTATCAATTTGACGACCGACTGTTTACGACTGTAGAACACGTGTCAACCGGAAACGCGAGCGTCCGCGTGGTTCGACCTGGCCTGTCCCCTCGAACGTAGCGTGGAATCGTGCGCGAGTAGGATTCCTCCGCGTCACACGCGCGGCAGGCGTGTGTGCCACGGCCATTAACGACTCGTCGCGCATAATTTATAGGCCATTAATTAGAGGCTGGATAAAAGTGAGCGCTATAAAATTATAGAACACTCGGCGAGCATCTGTGCCGCGCGTCTTGCCTACCTCTCTTGCCCTTGGTCGCCGGGCGTCGCTCGCGCCCCCTATAATCCTCCACACTTTTAATACCCGCCCGTGCCCCCGCGCTTGTTTTACATTAACGCCGTAATCGCGATAAAGTCGAACGGCCCCGCGTGTCTTGTTTCCGATCACCTCGGGACGCGTGGGCAAGGTCAGTGATCGTCGAGAAATTAGGCAGGGTGATCCGAGAGTAACGCGATCGGGGTGGACCAAGGGATGGAACTTGAAGTTGGGGATGAGAGTAAGAAACTTGTGATTTTTTAAAATTGGTTAACTCTGACTGCTACGACAAAATCACACGTTTAGTCCAGGACGACACGGGAGTATTTTTATTATTCAAAGCATATAATGGCAAAATAGCGTTTATCTTATTGGCGGTCATAGGCGACCACCGTGGCGCTACAGGAGAAACCGTGGCCAGTCATATATGACCAAGATGACAATCAAAGTGTCAAAGAAGAGCAGAGTAGAGCTGTTCTGAGAGCGTTACGAGGTCCTGTTGGGAATTTCGTGGAGGAAATAGTCAAATGATTAACGTGGAGGGATGTAACTGTATTTAGCTATAAAGCAATTGTATTTGTGAAGATTTAATATACGTGAAATTTATACACTTTATGCAATATATATATGAAATACTAGAGTCTTTTTTAAATGCCACTGTGGGTCACAATATATCAGATATCCGTAGTGTTCCTGATTTGAGAGTGAAAAGCTCCGAGGGACAGCAGGCCCTTTTAAACCCTCAAAACCGACCCCTTGAAGTCCAAAGGTCGGTATTGGCCTGCAACCTTCGACAGGCCTGTCGTCATCGTTGCATGGGCTTAGCTGACTTCCAACAGGTCCATTTGTAATTGCCGAGAGGTACTCATTGTTGAAGGGAGGAATTCTAATTCTAGGAGCCACCTGTGCCACGGAACACCGTGTAGGATATGTGTAACTATTTTTCGGAATTCTAACGAAGACCAAAGCCAACGTCCTCCAACTATCGCGCGATCTAACGATTACCGTCGAGATCCTATCGAAGCTCATATTTTTCCTCGCGAGGCGCCCGTTTGCTCGTTAATTTGCTCGTTAAAATCGACGTAAAAGCTTGCCGGAAGAATTTCAGTTCTCGACGTCTTCATTCGTGTCCCCCATTTTTCGAAACGAAGCGGGGTACGAGATAAATCGACGCTTGCTTCGTCACCTCGAAATTTCTATACGGCAGGTACGAGTAGACGCGAGGTTCTTTCGCGAGCGGACAGAGCGAGAGATCCAGCGAGAGTTCGATCGCCGAGTGATTTATAAAGGCACGGAGGGGTGGGACGGATGCAAATTTCCAAGCACGCGAACCCGCTGTTCCGGCCGGGGAACGCGGCAAGAACACCCGTCCGTCCCCATTGTCTCGCGTCTATTTATCTTCGCCGCGTTCGCGTCTACCCCGCGCGGCCCCGCGAGGAATGCGGCATTCTTGCGACCGCCTGGCCACTTAACCCCGCGAACGCCGTGAGGGGACAGGTGCGACCGCGACCGCTGATCGCTCGCTCGCGCCTCGTTAATCATCACCGTCGGCGGAGATTAAGCGCGGGGTAGCTTCTGCCACCCTATTAAAGCCGGCACGGTAGGAGCCGGCGCTCGTTTTGTTCGTCCACGCGCGCGCGCGCACTCGCCTTTCACGAGGTTAATCGACGCGGCGTGGTTAATTAAATAAAACCCAGCGGGAAAATTAAATCGTCGAACCCCTTCTCGTTTTCCCGCGCACGAGACGGGGTAAATACTCGGCTAATTGCCGAAAGCGGTGGCGCGCGTTTCGTGGGCTCGTTAAAATTCGTTTCACCCGATCGTCTCGTATCCCAAGAGATGCTTATCGCGGCCAGGTCGGCCGTTTAATCCGGCGTGACGTAAAATTGGGACAATTAATAGATACGTCTAGCGATAAAAAGCTGCTGTGGGGGGCACGGGGGTCTCGCGAGCGAGGGGGCGAGCGTGGCGCGAACAGGAGAAGCTCAAATTTAATCGGGTAGGCCGATCTCTCGTATTAAATACATTATACCCTTCACAAGCGTGTCGCCCTTATCAAAATCACCGGCTTGAATCTCCCGAGGGAACGTTACCAGGTCTCGAGCTCGTAATGGAGCCCCGAAGCGGAGCCGTGGCCGTGTTTTCGAAGGAATCCGTGAAACGGCCTTCCTTCTCTATGCCCGCATTCTCTTCGCGCCGCGTGGTGGTCGGAGGCAGAGAGAAAAAGGGGTGGAAGGAGGAAAGAACGATTTCGTCGTCGTCGTCGTCGGCGGCGGCGGTGGCGGCGGCGGCGAGAGATCGGCGATCTCGTAGATGTTGCTCGGCGTCGCTGATGTCGCGTACAAAAGGACGAGCAGCGACGGGGTTGGAGGACGGTGAAGAAGCACGGCGAAGGAGGGGAGGTTGGAGAACAGGAAGGAAGGTGGGAGCGGGAAAAGAAGAAGAAGAAACGAGGAGGACAACGGGGTGGACGATCGAGAAGAAAGAAGAGGGAGAGAGGGATTGTTTCCTGGTGGCTCGAAGCGCTCCGTCTACCTCTCCTCTCTCTCTCTCTCTCTCTCTCTCTCTCTCTCTCTTTCTCTCGTCGTTTTGTTTTCACGACGGCAAAGCCGGTTTGCATACGAGGCGAACAGAGAGGGCGAGTGGAAACGGGGAACGGGTGGAGGAGAGTTAGAGTCTCTAGAGCCGCTTGCTCCGCTGTTGCTCAAAAACTCTAGCAGAGTCGAAACGACTCCAGAAACGAAACCACGGTGTGGGCTCAAGGTCCCCTCTGGTCCTCCACCGCTGTTGCTCCTTTTCGGGTCACGATATACCCTTTGCATTCCGTATTTATTCGCATTCGAACACGTCCATCCGCTTGTTTTTCGCGTGACCGTAGCCGATCGCTAAAGTATCCCCGAGTGACGTCACTGATGCAAGCCAGGGGCCCGTCTTTTTCTTCCTGCCTCGTTCCTTCTTACTCAGACACGTCGTACGTCTAATCGCACGCGGTAGCTGAAATATCTCTAAACGGTACGGTTGATAACGACGAAGAATACTCTTCTTTTGCATACCGCGTTTTTTTCCCACTCGAACGAGTCCAGCCGGTTGTTTTTCGCGCGATCATAGACGATCGTTAAAATACCCGCAAATAGCCAGGTTGGCATCGGTGAAAGGCATTCGATTTTCCTTCGTATTCCATATTCATTGCTATTCAAACACGTCCGGCCGATCGTTTTTCGCGTGACTACGAACGATCGCGCTAAAATACCCGCAAATAACCACGTTCGCATCGCGAAAACGCATTCGTTCCTCTTTCGTGTTCTATGCTTAAGATATTCCTATTCGAACACGTCCTTACGACCATGGTCGATTTCTGAAACATCGGTTGACATCGGTGACGAGTACTCGAGGAAGATTCCCCGTTTCCACGTCATCGTCAGCACGGAATACGCTCTACACGCTCGTGTTCGCGCGAGCAGAAGGATTTCCCGGGCCAAGGAGCATCCCGGGTATACGCGATGCCGCGTGTGTGCGCGGCGAGCAAGATCTGTAACCCCAGATACGAATCTGCGAAGATATCGCGACGAGTACTGCTCGAGAGTTGGCAGTCAGTCGGGATAACGAGTACCCCGTCAACCGAGCTTCTCTCCGCCTCCTTTCCGCTTCTTCCATCTCGCGGGTCTCGTCCTCGCCGTGGACGTTGTCGTTGCCTGTTCCCTCCTCGGCTCGCTCGTTTCTCCGGGCGCGAAGGTGTCTCGAGGGAAGAGCAACGTCTGCCCGTGACACCGCTTCTACCCGCTTTTCTTGCTCTTCGTTAACTCCTGCTATCGCACCTCCTGCCGGATCCTCTATTACCGATACGATCGGCGGACGACTCGTATTAACTACCGGTGTTTCCTAGTAATCCCTGCGGCCCGAGTACCCTCTAACTCGTCAATGCGGCGTGTGTACACGCTGAACGGTTCGCGCGAAATCTCCGCGCCGATCTGTCCAGTTCCCGCGAACGCCGCGGGAATTTGAACGCAATTTCAAATTAGTCGCGAGAATTTCTCGCGCGAAAATGATACGAACGAAGTGGGCCCGTTTCGGGGACCATTTCTTCCCAGAAATCGAGCACGAACAGCGAACCATCGTCGCGAGAATATTTCGGAGATGCGATCGAGAGAACCTGGAGTACAAGCGAGCGTGCAGGATTTATCGGATATCGGAGGGAGAATTTTTTAAGGATGGAATTATTCGGTGGCTCGGACCTCGCGAAGGTGTTTTCTTTGGGTAAATAGGGGGCAAAGGGAGAAAGGTGTGCGATGGATTATAAAAAGAAGCGGAGCGTAACCGCGCGCGCGCGCGCGATATCGGGGCTTTGAGGAAGGGGACGAAGCAGAAGAAGGAGGGCCACGCACGCGTCGGGAGCGAGTGTGGTCAGTGGCGGAGTCGCGGAAAGGGCGAAAGAAAAGAAGAATGGGGAGGGAAGAATGCCGATGGTTCGCGGTAATAAAACACCGTGGCGCGCGCTAGTGAGCGGGACGCGAGCGTGCGTACGCGCGGCGGCCTGGAATCACGCGGATGCTGCCGTGAAAAATGGGAAAAAGCACGCTTGCAAATTAGGAAATAATAACGCGAGGGATACAGGAAAAGCGTGATCGCGAGACGAAACTTATCTCGTCCTCGCGGAACCGCCATTGTTACCAGGACGAAGCGAGATTTCGCACGATTCCGAGGACAGATGCGGTTTCCGTTCGCCACGCTCGAGGATGCACGCGAGGAAGATCGGATCTAGACGCTTGTTCAAAACGATCGACCGGTGTCTAGACGCGAGAAGAGCGATTTTTCGCGGCCGAGTTCGCGAGGACAAGCGGAAGCGGATAATTTACGCGCCGGTTGAGGGAGACGGTGCGCGTTCGACGCGATGGGGAAAAAGCGAAGCGGAGATTTATGCCCGTACTTAGACGCGACAAAACGGTGTAGAAAGCGTTCTTGTAGCGCGGCGTGTCTCCATAAATTTCGGCACCGGAATTCCATCCTTCGGTCGAAATTAAGTCTGTGGAGCTACGTAGCGCGTCCACGGAATGTAGATATTAATGGGCCGTTCGATCGGCGCCGCTTTTCCCAGCCGATCTTATCGTTCGCCTATTTGCATAATTATTTGTTCACCTTGCTTCACCTGTACCATTTTTCGGGCCCCGTCGTCATCTTTCGTCGCCGCGGCGCGATTACGATCTCCGCGCGCGCGTTTGTCCCGACGAATTTTACGCGTTTCGCGAACACACGAAACGAACCGCGTCCACGACATTTATAACGATCATCGTCAGACGTTCTCCGTTCTCGTGGAATGTCCCCGTCCAAGAGAGCAGGCAGGACGCGCTCGTTAAGCGTGAGAATAAGCGTTAATCGCGGGACAGCGCGGTACTCGCGTCTACGGTTTATCGACGCGATTGCGATCTCAGCCTATTTAAATCCTTGGCTACTATGGACGCCTATAGGCGCTTAGAAATTTTGCATTCGTGACACGGAGGGTACCATTGGGCGCTTAGAAATTTTGCGCTTGTGACACATAGGGCGTCTATAGCCGCTTAGAAATTTTGCGTTTGCGACACGGAGGGCGCCTATGGGCGCTCAGCGTAGTTTAGCTTTCTGACACGGAGGGCGCTTGTTCTCACAAAAATGGCGCGCGTCGTATCTCAATTTCTGCCGTATACTACGGCTGCTACGTATCAAAATCTGCCGTAGTCAAGGGGTTAATAACACAACGAGAGAAGCAGCGTCGCCTCGAGACCTCCGGATCCAATATAGGAATCTAGAAATAACCTTCAACCGTGTAATACCAAAGATCGTCGCGTCTCAACGCAGGTCCATCGAAGACGATCGTGATCACTGATCGTGATCGAACCCGATAACCCGGAAGGATCGACGAAGGACGCGGGAAAACGAAGCGCGCAACCGAGTTTATAACGAACGTCCACTCGAGATCCAGAGGTGTCACCTGTCCCGAGTGTCGACGGTGTTGAATATGGAAATCGGAAACTGGCTGAGAGGAGGAAGACAAAATATTCGATTACGCACGCGTACGCGCGCATGTGGATATGGGGTAAAGGTGCGCGTCGAAAACGAGGACGAAGACGAAGAAGAAGAAGCTAGGCTCGGCGGTGACGCGAATCGAAGCGGATAAAAGGAAATGTGGGAACCGGGAGCGAGGAGGAATCGAGCGGTGTCTCGCTCGATTTTCGTCGAGCCGACGGAAGCGCAAAAAGAAAGATTGACATCGGTAACAGACATCCGATCGCGATTCGATCCGTGGCGGAAGAAGCGAGCCGAGCATCCTGGGGCCTGTGCGGTTGCAGCGCGGCGAAACGCGTAGTCGCGCGACGACAAGAACGGCCAACTGGCAGAGAGAGAGTAGCAGAGGAGAGAAGCCGATACGGGATTCCTCGCAATCAACATTACTGGCTACGGATGGACGGTACAGAGAGGAATCCTTCTCTGCCTTTCACCCTGTCGAGGCCCCCTCCTCTCCCCGCCGATCGCGCCAACAATTGATCCAACACAATGGGGAAACACCGATACCGATGACGCGCCGCTATTCAAACCGTATCCCGGATTTTGTAATTCTAATATACCTCGGCGAGCAAGCGTTAAGATAATCGCGACCGTACACGTAGGAACAATGAGCAATATCCAGTCGATAATGGATTCGTTGGAATACGCTTAAAGACGCTTTTACATCGCCTTGTTGGGCCCTCGCGATGAGCGAGGTTCGACACCGGTTGCTAGCCGCATAGGTGGTTGCATAGGTTTCTGCTTTCGCAACAATACCCTTCCTGTTGCTGCCTTCCCGGTAATGGCTCGTTGCACCGGATTTCCACCGGTTGATTCGCAATGAGCGTTGAAATCGTACCGTGTTGCCGGTCCTCCGAGAGCGGCTACTTCGATGCCTCCGCTTCGACTATTCGCCTGTGTCGTTAAAACGTCCTCGGTTATTACCCAGGCAATCGCGAGAGGTGCGTTTCTCAAGCATGGATGTGGGAGAAAAAAGCTAGCGGATGAGAGACGCGAGAGGTCACTGCGCTCCTTGCTGCCTCTTCCAGTGCTACTTTGATGCCTCTTTTACGACTATTTACCCGTGTCATTAAAACATCGTTGGGGACTACTCGAGCAGCGCGAGAGGTGTTCCCAGAGGATGAGTGCCGAGTGAAAGAAAGTGGAGTATGTAATACAGAGATTATTGCACTCGTTGCTAGTTCTCCAGCGGTGTTTCGCGAGATGCGTTTTCGAGCGAGGAACGTGGAAAGAAACTTGGCAAAACGCGTAACATCGAGGTCATCCTGCGTCCCCTGAGTGGTATTACTATGCTTCTGTATACTGGTCATCGCAGCGAGAAATATTTTAATAATTTCCTTTGCTTACGCGAGTATGGACTTCTCTGAGGAAATTTCGATTTTAAAAATGAGAGGAAATAGAAATATCCTTGGAAATTAGTCCTAACGAGTGAAACGCATTTCGAAAGGACAAAGAAGGGAGAAAGGAAGGGAGAGAAAAGTAACAGCAGAAGTCACTGCTGGGGGCCCCCCGCGCGGTATCCCTAATGCTTTCGTATTGGTCATCGCCGCGAGAGATATTTTCATAATTTCCTTTGCTTACGCGATTTGTGGATGCTTTCGAGGAAACTTAGATTTAAAAAATGGGAAGAAAGAGAAACGACGAGTGAACCATTTCGAAAGGACAAAGAAAGGAGAAACGAAGGGAGGGAAAAGTAACGGCAGAGGTCGCTGCGCTGGAATAAACAATTAGGTGGCAAGGGTGGCGGAACACCGGGCTACTCGTTTCTTTTGGGCCTCATAAGGCACGCTGGCGATGCGGCCGCTCGATGACTAAGGGCTCCGACACCGTTCCACGGACCGTTCCTTTCGACGAGTAGAATCCGATCCGCTCCATTCCACGCGACGCGGAGAAAGAAGCCGCGCTGATCAACTTGTCGCTACTCCAATTATCCTTCGTCGAAACGCTCGTACGCGGACTGATTGATTTACGCAGGCTTCTTCTAACCGCTCCGCTATCTGCCCCAATTGGTACACCGAGCTAATTATCTCGGACAATTAGCATCCCGGTAGAACCGTCGTTTTTGTCCCCTCTTGTCGAGGTCGAGGTACTCCACCATCACCGTGAACCGACTTTGGACCCACGAGCCTGCCAAAGACGATCCTCGAGGTGTCTCCCCCGTCGTAGTAGGAAAGTCCGTGGTAGGAGAATTTCGACAGACCGCCTAAAAACCTTGGCGATAGCTCGTGGCCGGAGTCCGTTACAAAATACACGGCCTCTCACCGATTCCATCCCGGACAAGCCACAAATCAAAGCTCCGTCACTTAGTAGTGGCAGCCGGTGCGCGCGTCTGCTCGGCGCTCGAGAGCAAGATTTCACCGGTTGCTTCACGGTGTACGATGCCAGTTTCACGTGAAATCGATTCGCGTTAATGCAGGTAAAAACCGCGGCGACGTGGCGGCGCAAAAACAATGGCCGGTGTGGCAACTCTCGGCCGGTCCCCATTGTCCGCGGGAAGCGTGGTCTCGCGAGCACCGATCCTCTTCTCCGCGACTGCTGGATGCCGGGATAAGTCACGAGAACCAGAGGCGAACCAGTCCCGAACGGAATCGTTCCGCCCGGTTTACCGGTTAAATTTACGAGCGGTGCTCGTCACTTTCGCTGAATCGTCGGGAATTAGTGGCGCAGATGGTATCGCGCGATGGGAACACGCGACGTCGCGAAAACCACCTGCGAGGGCCGATCGAGCTCGAAAAACCGTTCGCTCGATGTATCGCGGACGGCGACACGTTTCCACGTCGCCAACGTGTTCATCGTTCGACGAAGACGGTTCAACGCGACGAGGAAGGCGAGATTTCACGCCGATAATGGGCCCGGCGTGTATGCAAACAGAGGCCCGCGAGGTTCGTTTTCTACCGGCTGACAAGCAGTTATTCAACGGCCACGATCGCGGCCGCGAGAAGAAGACGCGTGTCGACTCGATACCGAACGCCGATCCAACGCCAATAGGTGATCAGCCGAACGCGCGTTCCGGTTCTATTCCACCGATCTTCGACGTCGTTCGTCCCACGCTGTTCTAATCGCGCCGCATTGTGCTATAATAAGCGCACGCCCACGTTCCTCGCGTTACGAACATCGATTCAACGCGTGCTGCATAGGCGATCTAAGATGGACGTACTTTGCGAATAATTTGTCGCAATTTGCCGGATAATTGCACGCTCGATGGCTACTCCACGGTGGTCATCGCGAGTCATCGACGCGACGCGAGACGATTCGGAGCCGGGTACGAATAACTCGGCCTTGGCCTCGGGTACCAAGAGGCCTCGCGATCGCGTCGATCCCGCGTCGGTAATAAAATCGTAACGCGCACAAGCGAGTATACCGCGATTGCCTGGAACGGCGATGGCGATCAGACGCGACGGCGAGGATCTCGGATCTCGGCCAACGGCGACGATCGCACGCCGGCACGGAAGGACAGCGATTATTCTCGACGATTATGCGAGGAAAAATCGAGCAACAGGCCGACGCGCGAAACGCGACGAGCGTCGGGCAGATAGCATCGCCGGGTGATTCAAGGCTTTCGACTTCGTCATCGCGTTCCTGTTGTCTAGGCGTGACAACGCGCACGCCTTCCGTAACGCGCGCGCTATCGCGGAATTAACACATTCCGCGAACAAGCCGGCAAGAAAGGTGGCTGGCGTAATTAAGCAGCCGGCGAATTCCGACTCGCGAGCAACCGACCCGGGGCAAAAAGCAGCAGCGAAACGAGCGGAAGAGAAACCAACAGGTCTGTTCTCCACCGTGTTTCTCTCCCTTAGGCGGAACGCGCGGACGTTCCGGGACGCTGGTAGCGTTCGATCGTTTTCACCGCGTCATTGTCTCGGTCGCGCGCAAGCGTGACAGTCTCCACGCCTTCGGAGGCTCGGGTGAATCGCCGTTTAAACGAGCAGAGGGGGCTCGGGTACGTCGAGTCGTCGGAGTTACACGACTGCGAACATCGCGCGGTCATTTCGCGAGTAAAGCGCCGCTCGAATTAATACCGAATCGATTAAAATTGCTGTCGACCGGGGCCCGTGATCCGCGCGTGTCTATCCCCGCGGATCTTGCCCCTGGATCTACCCGCGTGGATCGTGAGAATCGGCTAGACGTCGGTCGTAAACAATGAACGGGGGTTCGCGGACGGTCGTAACAGTCGGTAGTTTCCGAGAAGCGGAGGAATCGGCGCGATAGGAGGCGACGACGGAGGAGAGAGGAAGGAGCGGAGGAGGAGCAGCTGGGAAAAGGAGGGCAAAAGGGAGAAAAGGGTAGCACGACTGGCCTTATTATGCGCGGCAGGTAACACGTGTACCGAGAGTACGAGGTGATGGCGACTGTTGGGATCGCGGCTAAAGACGCGAGGAGGACTCGGCCGTGGCCGGGCGCGGCAAGGCGAGCAGGGAGCTGCGGACAGCTCTGTAATCAGTAGCTCCCCGCCGACACCGAGCGGTGTAACGAGAGAGGAGGACGACTGGTTCCGGATGGAGAGCCGAATCGAGCACTCTCGGCGCGGCCGTGACGCGCGCGTAGCAGTCGGAATCGAAGCAGAGGGCCAATTACTCCAACGTCTTCACTCCCGGGGCGCCTGGCGTCCCACTGCGATCGCGGCATCTGCCACCGATCTTCCTCTCCGCGCCGCCCTCCGCCGCTTTTGTCTCTTTTCCACGGCTCACAGCCACACCGCGAGGATATCATCGCGGCCCTCCCGGATCGGAGAAATAAATTTGCCCGAAAGAACAAGCGGACCCCTCTGTGTCTCGCCGTTCGAGATTCGCGCCTGTCTTACACCTTTGTCCCCGCGCTAATGAATTCCTCGGTACCGGATTACCACCTTCCACGCGTGCAAGCAGATCATAGGGGTCCGATACTCGCGGTGGATTCTTCGGTAGCGGAGCTTCTGCTCCAGTGATGGTGTGCACGTACAGGTATTTCACAGGGGATCGAACGCGCGCCTGTTCGTTTGGGTTAGATGGCTCTCGGCCGCTGTGTTCGCATTCTTGCCGTTTAATTAGTCCGGACTGGGGGAAACGGATCGTCGGCTGTCAGGACGACGCGACGCGACGCAACGAGTCGAGCTAACGAGTCTGATTTACGGTCTTCCAAAGGGAACGTTTTGTTCCCTATGATCGTGGAAACGTGGATGCCATAATAGCCGCGGAGGCAATAAAAGTGGGATCACCGGGGCAATAACTTGACACCCCGTTCTAGGAAAGAGAAGCCGGGAAGCGATGCCTCTCTTTAAGCACCGGGGCTGAAAGCGGCAGGTGAGTGACGGTAAGAGGTGGAGCGGTTTACAAAATGGTACGCGTCGCTTATGGTCCCTTTATTGCGGCTGCTCGTGCTTGATTATTTTTCCTTTACCGTTAAAGCCCGGCGACCGACGCTGGAAGAAACGCGCGCAGGTATCGGCCGGCGAAAAAATAAAAGGGGGCAAGGAAAATAAAAAGAACGGGGGTTAGCTGTGTTGTTTAAATAACGCGGCAGCCTCCGTTTCCTGAGCCGCCGCGCACGGAAAAAGAAGCTACGAAGCAAATTGCAATAAGGCAGTCGTACAATCGCGGATCTATTTAATTACCGATAATAACCCGCAGCTTTACGACCGTTTTAATGGCGACATACGCCAAATTGGCCATTTAATTGCCTCAGCGCTGCGTCCGCCGCAACGTCGTTCACAATGGAGGAAGTGGCCCCGAACGACCAATCCATTTCGGACGCGCACTAACGTTCCTCGGGATTCCTCCACCAAATTACTCCAACCTTCCGCGAGCAACCCTTCGCTCTGCCAAATCGATTTGCAAGAGATTAACGTCGATCACTCCGCTCGTCAGCGAGAAGCTGCTCCAATGTGTCGCGTTTCGCGTCGATCCCTGCGTCTTTTTCTCAAATTCGACGTCGCGTCGCCATTTGTCTCGCATCATCGTCGTTTAACCCTTTAGGCACTACTGCCGCCCATTACGAAAACGAATGAAAAATTTAGTGTCAATCACGCTCGAAATTTCTATGAATACCGCAAAACACGTTTTCGTGGCTTCCAGTGCCATCACTCTTGTGGAAAACTTCCTCGTACCACGAATGTATAATCGCGGCCAGCTCCTGCATACCGAAAGGGTTAATCCTTTCACTGCCACCGGGAGTATTACTCAATGGAGCGTTTATGTTATTGACGGGTGATCGGTCGTATTATGACCCACGTGGCAGTCAAGTTGTCGATGCTTCGCGTAGGACTAAAGACGCGAACTGACCGTCGAAGCTACGTCAAAAATTCAATCACCGATAGAAGCCATCTTTTTCCACCCCGAATCATCCTGCACCGCAGGCTCACGACGCGCAAACTCCCCGATTCCGACCCACTTCTTCTCTCCTGATTCCACGCACGCGGGAGAACCGTGGAGCGATTAAAGGCGAAAAGAGGACGTCGAATGCAAAGTTAGCCATATCCGCGGAGCGGAAGGCGGGAAAAACCGCGAGGCAGCGGAGCGGCATGCGGAGGCCGCGTACTTTGGGCCGCGACGGCGCAGTGGCGACAGTTGGCCGTAGATCGGAGGGTCGCGCAAAAAGTTCGATTTAATAAAATCAATATTAATTGCCGCGCGGCTGGATCCGCGGCGACGGCGGCGGTGGCGGCGCGCCACGGCCCACTCGTTGAATATTCAAGCGCGCTGATCGCCTAAAAAGCTGTTTATGGGTCCGGTGTTGCGTAGCGCCCGGTTTTTGCCGGTCGACGTCGCTGGCCGACCGTTGGTCCACCCGTTCCCGAGATGATCGGTGGTCGCGATGGGCCACCGCGTTTAATCGCGCGGATATTGCCCGTTCTCCAGACGGTTCCCGCGCGCTCGCGCCGCGTCTCTCGACCCTCGTGCCAGCTCGACTTTCGATTAATTAATATCGCCGATGCCACATTTTCGTCGCGTATGCCGCCAGGTGAGTTCGAGGATCGCGAGCGTACCCAAGGGATGCAGCAACCGATCGTCCGTTCGTGGTTTCACGGTTTTTGCGCGAGTTGCGGGATTAATTAACGAGACCTCGGATAGCGTTGCTCGTCGGTAATACCCATAAGGGAAGTTTGGCCAGAGAATAGGCCATTGTTGCCGATCGTGGCTAGGCGGAATCCACCGTTGTCCCGTTATGGCGAGATGGACGCTTTAAATCCGATCTGTCCCTGGATGTTAATAAACGCCGGACAAGTTTTCCGGCTGCACGCGGGCTTTTATGGCGCAGCCGGTAAATAATCGCGAGGCTCGATCGCGGAGAACCGTCCCCGGGGGGAGCGGAACGAGTGCCGTGGACCGACGTTGAATAGAAAACACGGCCTCGATGGATAGTTATCCGTTCGCGATGAATCGTTGATGGCGAGTTTGATGTACTGGGCGTGTCGCCAGTCCTCGAGTCTTCGATGAAGGGAGACGGTAACGGCACGGGGAATAAATTTCCCATACTCGCCAGTCCTCCGACGACCATCCGTCTATTTGCATACCGAAATTCGTCCTAATTCGTGGCCGTTCTTTTTAATACATCTTGCACGGGAAGCGACTAAAGTCGTTTTGCACGGATTATTATGATCGATAGGCTTTTATAGTGTTTTTACAGTAAGATTGGATACACATGAGTGTTAATTGTACTTCATAGCTAGGAGCGCCTATTTAGCCCGCTACGCGGTGAGAGTTTGGCGGCAAAGTAGCCACAAAATTTGCGAAAGGTCAGTTTCAGTTTCAGTTTTAGTCTTTTCCTCTCTGTTGACTATTTTTCCAACATATCCCTGTTGCCAGAACCCGTATCGTATATTGAAATCCGGGTTCCAACAGTACCCTTAGCAACGATGTTTCTCTCTGCGCGTGATAATACGTTCGTATAATCTGTCGTCGAGAGTCGCGACACCATTTTGGTTCATTCGCTGTTCAATCTATGGTCCATTCTCTCCGATCCCGTTTCTCCGACCCCCTTTTCTTCGCTGCGTCGCGATGCACGGTATCCTCCTGTCCCCTGGTCCTGTTCCGCGCCACTGCGTTCCCAGCCGTCGAATTCGAGGGGTTATGGCCGCGGTATTGCGCCACGAGGAACAACCGACTACCGTGGAAACTTTCACCTGCGCGACGACGATTTTCGCGAGCCGGTGGAGTGAAACGCTCGATCTTATCGGCGGTTTTACTTATGACTCGGCCGCAGCGCCGACAATCGTGTAAAACAACGCCTCCGAGCGGATTTTCGATCTCGAATTCGAGGGTGGCTAAGAGGCTACGTTATCCGCGTGATCGCCGCTTTCGAAACGACGTTGCGACCGTTTCTATGAGAAAATCGTCCGAGCCAAATGTTAATTGGCAGCCGTTGCAACGACGATAGAATCTTTCGCTACGAGTCGCTTTTCGAAGCCGTGATTATCTGATCCTCCGGCCAGCTTTGACAGCATCTGATTGTCTCGCGTTTCGAATACCACGTGGGCGGTTTCTCCGCCGATGACTAAACCTTTGTAATTCTGCTCCTTGTCAGTGCGCATACGTGTACCATTCCAAGGTAATTACATGCCTCTTACTCGTAATGTACGGAACTAGGTATGCGAAAAAGTGGATAAGAAACGTCCGTACACGAGAAATATCGATGTATACGATGCGAGTAATCATTTAAACGGGAATTCGTTGCGAGAGAAAATCAATCGAGAAACTCGGTTTCTCTTTATTGGAGAAATGGAAGAGCAACAACGGTATCGGTAGCCATCTGTCGTTGGTGTTGGTGGTTGCAGAGTTAAACCTATATGGCAGTAGAACGTGGTTTTTGTAATACAAGTATATTCTATATTCTTATTACACTTTATATAATAGGACAGTGGTTTTCGAAGGCACGTGTTTACATTGTAACGGCTTTACAAGGACTGAGGCGATGATACACACATGACGAGAACAAACATGGATTACATTAGTAGCAACATATAAACAGAGATGTCGCAATTAGTGACTTAAATTCTCCGACAGTTAGTCTCGTAATATTCACCGTAATTATATATGTAATATTCACCATAATTATATACGTAATATTCACCGTAATTATATATTTATCGTAATTTTGTCACCGCTTGCCCAGTCTCCTGTAAGACACGCCACTGTGTACGCGACCATTCAAAGCCATAAACTCTGAATCTACCAAGGTGGGCAAATGACTCGTTTCGCATATTTATACAATTTCTGCAACATGGCTGCTTTTGACAAGACAGTTACTGGTTTTTATTTGGATAGAAATACGATAATATACAGTTACTCGTCTTCGTCGTATTATTACTGTCAGCCTGGGTTAGGCTAGGTTTCAAATGAAACAGATGATTACCGATCTACTGGATAATAGATGCAACGACGCCATCTGCTGCTCGTTTTCATAATAAGGCAACGATAGATTGGATATACCAGTCAGGCGCAATGAGTCAGCCAATGTAAACGGTCAGAAAAATATAGAGCAATCTTATTGATTTCCAAACCTTTGCTTCCCTCAATCCACGCTTCGATAATTACAATTATTATGATTCCAGTATAACGAATTTAAATGCCGGTCACGAGTTCTAGCAACAAGGTTACGTTGGAAAAATACAAGTCGGCGGAGAGGAAGAAACTGGCCTTTCGCAAATTTTGTAGGTGCTTATATTATGTTAGTTTTTGGTGGAGCGAAGATGACCATTGGCCCTTAGTGAAAGTAGGAATGAATCAATTGTTTTTCGACTATGAAGTTGGTCTGCGTTTATTAGCTAGGTCCTTCTAGTGACTATGGGGCCAACGAATCGTTCGTCATCCAACACCTTCCTTAGGATAAAATAAAGATAGTTATTTCTTTTTACCCATAATCCCAATAGTTATATACGAGATTTCCAAAAATACTGTGAGAGTCTTTATTTGGATGGCGTCACCCTGCATAGGGATCTACGTTTGCTCCGAGAAACGAACAAGCTTATCAGTTTCCGAAGCAGGACTGAGTGACGCAATGGATCGTCATAGGGCCTACAAATGGCTGAAGGGTTCGGCGGGACACTTGTTGACAGTCCACTGTCCGCACCACGCATGTCAGAAGACTCGAGCCTCCGCGTATTTGTTCCGCAAGGAAATAAAATACAACCAAAGTTAAAAGTTCAATTATATAAATCCGATCCATACTGCAATACGTATTGCCCCGTGTACTTCGTTATCCAATTCGAATTCTCCCGAACACGCGATCAACCCTTTCTCGATTCTCTCCCGATACCTCATCCGGGGGGCCGACTCCCCCGTGGAATAAAAATATGTTGGGAACGGTGCTCTCGATTTGCGAAAATGGGAGTCGATAAATCGCACGTCGCGGCGTTGCGTGCTCGCGTTTAGCCCAGGGTCGATGGCGGTAGGAGGACGTAAAAAAAGGGGGGCCAGCTTTTGATCAGTCTCGTTACCGTCGCGGTGCCCGCGTCCGCAGGACCCGGTGCCGGAGTAGAGGCCGACGTAACTCACAATTACCATCGTCGTCATCCCCCCGCGTGGCTCGAGAACGCCCCGTTATTTATGGCGGGGGGGGGGTGCCGCGCTGGCGAGGGGGGGGAGGACCGGGTGGCCG
>NW_016910923.1:164942-181257 GCF_001483705.2 Eufriesea mexicana
GCGAGGATTCATCACGTCCTCCTCGCCGTCCTTCTCTGCACCCTCTCGCCCCGCCAGCGGCGGCAGCCTCCGCTGAAATCGTGAATCTTTCGCCTCGTAGCCCCGAGGAATCTCGCGTCTCGATCCTCGTGTCCCTCGGACGAGTCGAGTTTTCTTGGAAATCGAACCGCGAATCCGCACGATTTCACCAGTCCACGCTCTCGAACCGCCGGTCTCCTTCCTTTCCAAACCTCGTCGGCTAGAACGAGGACAGCGGCGTCGGCTCTGTCGTTTCCTTTCGCAACGGCGTTCCCAAAATTCCACGTTTCAAACCGGCCTCTCGATCGCACCTGGTGCTCGTAAATCTATTAGCGCCTACGCGAACGGTCGAGCGATATTCCCGTGGAAATCGGTTCCACTCGAAATTCAGTCTACGTAGAGCTGGAAAATCCGCCGGGGGCCCGAAACTACCGTTCCTGGGGGATAAAATTAAGGAGCACGCTTCTCGGCACGACTTCTTCGTCCTCGTCCTTTAATTACCCACGATGGAAGCGTTTAACAGCCGATCCTTGGACGGACGGGAAGAAGCGGGATATCCACCGGTGGAAGCAACTTCATAAGACGTCGCCGGTTTATGGCGTATCTGCATGTAAATGCACGGGACCGATGACGTGGCGGCGAGGGGAGGCGTCGGGGATACGCAGATGGACGATTATCGTATTTTTCCCGCGCGACGTTTATAGTTCATGCACGCATCGAAGCGTCATACGCGTACGAATTCGCCGCGTGGACGAAGCGGAACGCGCCGCCCGGGGCGAGTGAATAATTCGAGGCGTATGTCAGTCGGGAAATTGCGCGTCACGCGACACCCACGTAGCCCGTGATGCCCGTTTTACGGTTCTCGCGGCTACCGTCCGATCGTCAAACTTTAACCCTCGGTGAAACGACTTCATGGAAACTCGCCTTTGCGTCGCGGCCGTTGGTGCCCCGTTCGCCGCGCGATTTTCTTTTTCGCGCGTCACCGAGCGAGCTGCTTCGTTCGCGGACGACAAACCCGTTTCGCTGCAGAATTTCTCCGATAAAATCGTAGAGATAACCGGACGCCTGTGTCTGTCGGCGATAAATCGCTTATTTCGCTAACACATATAGCGCGGTAATTACGCGTCGAGTAAAGAAGATGCGTGAGCAATAATTCAATTTTTTACCTAATCGTTGGAACCCTAAGTGTTCAATTTACCAGTGGAAATACGGTTTATCTCGGAGACCATCAACGTTGCTCGCGTTTAAATTTGTGTACGCGTTTTAATGGCACCGGTAATCCGATCGAGAAGAAAGGGTGTATAGCAAAGCAATCGTCTTGCAAGCGAATACTGTTGGGATTAATTAGCTTCTTATTCTACACCGCGGAGAAGTATTTATGTACACGGAGTGGATATAATCAACCGAGTCGGTAATGTCCTAGCCTGGCATGTCGACGGTGCACGTACAAAGATAGGAGTGTGCGAGGATGAGCATTGCGAGTGTCGTAGTCAGTAGAAATAGTACTGTAAACACGAGAGTACCGAAGCGAATGAACAGAGTACAAAAATTAAATTATCGTTATAGCACTAATACCTTCTCTGTACGCACGCTCTTGGTCACTCGGTTATGAATAATTAACTAATCCCCTAGTGTCACGGGTATTGATACCACTCCCCCACTTTAACTACGAAAGCAAATAACAAATACACGCGAAAATAGATTCACTTGCTATATAACAGATGTCGCGATTGTAATTAACGTGAAATTTAAATTCGTTTGCTCCCGAAATGATAAAGGTATAATTCATAATTAACTAATCCTCTAATGTCACGGGTATTGACACCACTTCCCCACTCTAATTATGGAAGCAAATAACAAATACACGCGAAAATGGATTCACTTGCTATATAATAGATATCGTGTTTCTAATTAACGCGAAATTTGAATTCCTTTGCTCCCAAAATGATAAAGGTATAATTCATAATTAACTAATCCTCTAATGTCACGGCTATTGACACCACTCCCCCATTTCAACTATGGAAAGAAATAAGAAAATAGATTTACTTGCTGTATAATAGATGTTGCGATTCTAATTAACGCGAAATTCGAATTCTTTTGCTCCCAAAATGATAAAGGTGTAATTCATAATTAACTAATCCTCTAATGTCACGGCTATTGACACCACTCCCCCATTTCAACTATGGAAAGAAATAACAAATACACGCGAAAATAGATTCACTTGCTATATAATAGATGTCGCGATTCTAATTAACGCGAAACTCGAATTCTCTTGCTCCCGAAACGATAGAGGTATAATTCGTACGAAGGTCGGCGTCGTATTTGGGAAACGGTAGCGTTGCCCCGCGCTACGAGACTCGAATTATTCCGTGGTATAATCGCGCTACACGAACGCGATCCTCGTACAACTTCATGTTTGCGCGGAACGACAGTTCTCCGAAGCGAGATCCGAGCGGAACAATCGTTATTTTTGCTCGAGTTACCAGTGGGCCACGGTCCGAAAGGGGCAACTGGTCGGCCGAGCGCCGCTTATGGGGAGCGGAATACCCCGAGCCTATAAATCAAAGCGAACGACGGGAAAAGGTGCATGCAAAGAACTCGAACACGCGAAGAATGTGATTTAGTTACGTCGCTGTCATAAGTAACCTAATCTAATTTCGGTGGACCACGCTGCGGAGGAACTGGGACGTGGCAAAAAGCCTACGTGTCCGATACTCCACGGCCTACGTGTCTTCCCTTCTTATTTCACCGGCGACCTGCGGATCCGCTCTCGATCTGCTCGCCTGAAACGCGAAACCGACTGACCGACTGAAAAAAGGGTAGAGCAACAACACTTTCACGAAACCCTCCCGACACCTTTCCAACTTCCGACACCTTTGCCACCCCCTTCCGCCATTTTCCACTTCCCCTTCGTTCGATCGGAAGCAATACCAATCGCGTACTTCCTTTCGCTAGCCGAATCGAAGTTTCGAAGCTGAATCAAATGGAATGGAATTAGTACGGATACTCGATTTCCACGGTCGTAGAGTTACGCGGTGAGCCGTGGCCAAAGAAGAAAGGGAAAGGGTTGCGGAACCCCTCGGGTGCGAGCTGTGGGTCGAGAAAGGACGCGGAGGGCAGGGGGGCCCCGGCAGATGTCCGGTAGGAAGTGACTCGCGCGCCCTCCGCGATCGGGGCCCTCTTCCGGGACGACTGCGAAGAGGGAAAGGGGAAAGCTCGGTTCATCCTAATAATAAGAACGAGGCACGCAGGTACGGGCGAGGAGGCGGGAGAGGGGGGACAGATATATGTACGCACGACGGTCGGGAGGTTGCGTGCAAAAAAGGCGTGGGTCCCAGCGGGCGTTCTCGACATAGCAGTTCGGATCCCGATCTTATCGGTCCCAGTGTTGGCTGCATTGTGTTGTTGCCTGGTTGCCGTTGCCCGTTGCCGCACCACCGTCGTACATACCGGGCTGTCCGGTAGTGTGCGGTGGCGTGCGTGTGCGTGAGCGGCGTGCGCGCGTTGGCCGGGTCGGGCGTCGGTGTGTCGGTGGTAAGGAGGAATCGGCGGGGCCGGGGTTGGGAGCACGGTAGGGTCCACGAATAGGGTCGGTCGATCTATCAGCCGGTCCTGATGCGTGTACACGGGCCGGAGTATAGATCATCTTCAATGTCTCGGAGCCTCCCACCTAAGTATTCCCATTAAGATCGTATCGCGGTCCCAAAACTAATAACCAATCACCCGTGCGCGGAGGGTATACGTGCTCGCGGCTTTATCATTATCCAATATATTCGATATTATAGTCAGCGCGCGGTGCATCGCGCCCCGATCGGCCTCAGGCACAACTTACCCCGCTGTGGCCTAAGGGAGGCGTGTCTCGTTTTCCACTCCATTCGCTAGGCCCGCGTCACGAAACGCCGATTTTCGGCAATACCCTCGCGCGATACATAGAGACGTATACGGGAAGTACGAATACGAGGAAAGGAGTCCCAGGAGCGGATCGTGGGTGTTCGAGAGCGATCGACATTTTGGGACTTTCTTTCTCTCCGCGCGTCGATTATCTCCGGGGCAAATCGGTTACTCGTCGCGTCTTTCAGCGTCGTTTGGGCGTTTATCGGGGTCCGTGGGTCGATCGCGGGATACACTGGGTCTGCCGCGGCGGGCCGGCGGTACGCCTTCGAGCGTGCACGCGAATCTCGGTAAGTATCGGTTTCTGTAATTGAAAAGTCGCGGTACCCGTTCGCGGACAGAAATTAGGTAAGGAGATACCCCCGGTCTCGGGCCTGAATTCTCGCCGCGTGTAGCGTTTAGTCTTACATCGTTTGCAGCGTACACCGTGTGTCATACGCGCGTGATAAATGCGCGGGCCCCGAACGCCAGTCGCTCGGCCGTTGCGCTCGTTGCAACCGGGACCGTGTGTGTGTCCCCGAGCGCACCGGTTCGAACCGAGAGAGCAACGAAACAGGCTCGCGTCGATTTCGCAACGAGTTCTTCCTTTCGTTCTGCCACATGCTCGAGCGTCGCGACACCTCTCTCGATCTGGTATTTTCGAGGAGGCGGCGCGCGCTGATCTCATCGAGGTTAACATCGGACTTTGCGCGATTAAGTGGGATCAATTTTTATCGCCGCCGATAAGGCCAACTCGTCGGCAGTCCATTAACCGTCCCGGTAATTTCCTCGTAAAACGCGAACTCGATTCTCCGGCCGATACCACGAGATTTCGATGTCTCCCCGAGAGGAATCGTTTATCGTCCGGACTCCCTTGCTCGTCGCTCGATAATTAATCGTTACGCCGACGACGATGACTCGATCGTCTGGAATAAAAGTTGGCTGTCCGTTCCGCGCGAAATCCGCCCAAGCGGAGGAACTTTTCTCCCGAGTCTCGGCTGTCCCCTTTCCTCTTCTTTCCTTTTCCCTATGGGGGGGCTCGGTGAGGCAAGGTACCTACCTGCCACACCATCGTTCACCATACATGGCCTCTCTGTCTCCTTGCGGTCGGCGCGCACGGGGGCTCCATTGTACTACATCGCAGAGTTATTTTCATCGTGAATTGTTCGTTATGGATACGACCGACACCTCTACACGGTTTACGCTCTGAAATCGAGCAGAACGGCCGGCTGCGCCTCGGGGAAACGAGGGTCGTTATCCGGCTGACCGGCAACCGGCCAGGAACACCGCGTCGCCTCGTGGCATTGTTCGAATTAATTTAGAATTCGTCCGTGGCCGCAACGCGGCCGTGAGAAAGCGGCCGTGGTGGCGCGTGCAACCGAGGCATCGTCCTCGATATTATCCACGCGGCATGCGTGCGTCTCCCCCCTGGGATGCTTCGAATTTTTAACCCTTATTATTTCCACCCGAATATAAATACCATTCGATCTCGCGTCGAGTTCCTAACCACGCGTCTCCTGCCAGAGATGGCAATATCTGGAAATACCCCGCTGCGAGTTCTGCCCCGACGAAGACGAAGACGTCGCAGAGAGACCGGGAGCAGTCGTACGTACGCAACGGTTCGAGATATCACCGGCATCCAACCGCGAGCACCGCGAAATTCCTGCGGCCGGGTTATCGCGATCCGCGTTATCCCGTCCATCTCCGTTATTCGATTTTCCCGTGTATCGGGTAAACGCCGGTTAATTGGCATCCCGGACGAGGCGACTTCTGGGCGGTTTATTCCAGCTGGAGGATCGCGCGTGACGAGTGGCCGGAATAGACGAGCCCCGAGAAATTGTTGCGTTTACGATTAGATCGTGCGCGGTACGTTGGCTACTTTCAATGCGACTCCTCTCGGTAGGTCGTTATCGAGGCTGGCTAGGTTTTACGAGAATGAACCGTGGATACCGATTCCCAGATTAATTGTAACAGCATTTTCCGCATTCAGATAGCATCTTGCGAATAGCTCACCGCGATTACCGGTTCGGTAGAATTATTTCAAACGACTGGGTTATCCGCGCTGGGCCTCGCTGCAGCTAGTGGGCAGAGCAGGTGGGAAGGAAAGGAGGGGTTCGTTGCGTGTGAAATATTGCGGAGGCATTGTTAATTTTACCATTGAGGATATACAAATTTTATCTCCTTTTCGAAATTGCAATCGCGAAAGCAGCGAACGAGAGACGCGAGTAAAGGAATTAGTAAAAGCAGCGAACTAAGTATAGTTCGCTCAGAGGCTAGTACAAAGACTGGTTAATTGCTTCGTTGACAATACGCAAATTTTCTTCGCCCTTTGAAATTGTAATCGCGACGGCGGACGAACAAACGGGAGTTTAAAGAGTGTCAGCGACTAGAAAGCGCGAACAAAGCACGGTTCACGCGGACATTGTTACAAAGACGTCGTTAATTATTCTATAAAATTTGCGTACCGTGCCTTTGAAAGTTCCGTATGCAAAGAACTCTAAAAAGACACCTCCAGAAGAAGTTAATAGGCTAGAGGGGAAACGAGCTATACCTTGGTTAATTACGCCGTTGAAAGTGCGAAACCTATGTCGAATTTCTGTAAAACTGATATAGGTGATAAAACGGCAAACTGTAATAGACTATAAATTACTCCACTAAAAATACAAAATTCCCAATACGATCCCTATAAAAATTACACGTGCGTGAAATCCAAGGATCAAAGACGGTTAAAAAGATGAACGCATAAAAGAGCAAATGAAGCTCACACGAACACCGAGGACATAAAACTATCTCTCCTGTCAAAGATCTATATATATCATCATCGATTACTCTATTAACCCTTTGCACTTGAGAGGTGAGCTTCAGTCACCATTTCATAAAATTTGGAAGATCGATATTAATTAATATATCAAATTTAACACTAGATTTACGGAAGGGTTGCTCCAATTATACGATGGTAACAGATTTAGTTAACTTATATTAAGACTGTTAATATAATATATAATTCTTTTTAAATTAAACTAATCGTTAAAAAAAAGCACGTGGTTTCCTTTACCTGTCAATTTGACAGGTGCCCTTAGAAATAGGTGCCGTTATCCGTTGTAAATAATATTTGGACATAATATGCATCGCGTAATAAAATATTCATGTTGGCACCAAGAGTAATCTACGTAAAATGCGCGTGGAAGTCAACGTGTTAAATCGACTCGTCCTGTAAAACAACAGTCGATGTACAACGAATTTACGAGTACCGTTGGATGACTAACGATTCGTTGGCCCTTAGTCACTAGAAGGGCCTAGCTGATAAACGTAGACCAACTTCAGAGTCGAAAAACAATTGACTCGTTCCTACTTTCACTAAGAGCCAATGGTCTTCTTCACCCCACCAAAAACTAACATTATATAAGCACGCACAAAATTTGCGGAAGGTCAGTTTCAGTTTCAGTTTTAGCTTTTTCCTCTCCGCCGACTATTTTTCCAACGTAGCCTTGTTGCTAGAATCCGTATTGTATATTGAAATCCGAGTTCCAACTGTACCCTCGGCAACGATGTTTCTCTCGCACCTGATAATACAATCGTATAATCGGTCGTCCAGAGTTGCGACACCATTTTGACTCATTCGCGGTTCAATCTATGGTCCATTCTCTCCGATCCCGTTCCAACGTATCCTTGTTGCTAGAACCCGCGAGTCTTGTTCATCGCATCCTTGTGTTATTTCACTTCGCCCACATTCGTCCTTCGTGACGCGATGCATACAAGAATGGTCCAAATTTCCACCTGTTCTCCACGAGTACTCGGCATCTTTCACTCTAGACCAGGAGCCAAGCGTGTACCCAATTCGATGTCAAGCTCTACGCTATCCCGACCACGGTCGAATCGTCGGAGGGCTACCTCCTCGGTCAACTAGACGCATCACGTCCGCTGGTAATGACGCGACGGGTACTCGCGTTTAATTCGTGCCGGGACACCCACGTTCGTCATTCGTGACGCGATGCATACAAGAATGGTCCAATTTCCACCTGTTCTCCACGAGTACTCGGCATCTTTCACCCTAGACCAGGAGCCAAGCGTGTACCCAACTCGATGTCAAGCTCTACGCTATCCCGACCACGGTCGAATCGTCGGAGGGCTACCTCCTCGGTCAACTAGACGCATCACGTCCGCTGGTAATGACGCGACGGGTACTCGCGTTTAATTCGTGCCGGGACACCCACGTTCGTCATTCGTGACGCGATGCATACAAGAATGGTCCAATTTCCACCTGTTCTCCACGAGTACTCGGCATCTTTCACTCTAGACCAGGAGCCAAGCGTGTACCCAACTCGGTGTCAAGCTCTACGCTATCCCGACCACGGTCGAATCGTTTGAGGGCTACCTCCTCGGTCAACTAAACGCATCACATCCGCTGGTAATCATGCGACGGGTACTCGCGTTTAATTCGTGCTAGGATGTCCACGTTCGTCATTCGTGACGCGATGCATACAAGAATGGTCCAATTTCCACCTGTTCTCCACGAGTACTCGACATCTTTCACCCAAGATCAGGAGCCAAGCGTGTACCCGACTTGGTGTCAAACTCTACGCTTTCCTGATCACGATGGAATCGTCGGAGGGCTACCTCCTCGGCGGACTGGACGCGTCGCGTTCGCTGGTAATCGCGCGACGGGTACTGGCGTTTAATTCGTGCCGGGACGCCCACGTAGCTCGGCACAATGGATCGTGGCGAAGACCGTTGGCTGGCGTGTACGCGCGGCGGGAAACGTGGAAACGGAATAGACGCGGATAGTTGATCGCGGACAAGCGGAGAACGCATGGCCGCGGCGCGAACAGCGCGCGTTGCCGAGGTGTGTAGCGATCGCTCATCGACCAGCCCGTGGACCACCGTGAATCGCCGTCGTAACGGATACGTGTAATCCGCCGAGGGAACTTTTCTTTGGCGGCCGCGACACTTCGCGCGCGGACAAATTGCACGCCGTGTCCCTTCGTCCTTCCTTCGTCGCTCTCGCTCCCGCTCAGCCCCGTTTATCTCCGCGGTGGATGCGGAATAACGTTACGCCGGTAATCCAATTTGTACGCGGTGCAGTCGCGCAGCGGGAAACCCATTGACGCGCGGCTTAAAGGTTCGCGGAGCCGGGAATTTGTTCCCCGGCAACAAGTTCGCCGCTTTGACCGGGCCGTGTTCGAAAATCAATCACCCCGTCTAGCAGATGCACGGCTACTTAGGCGGCTGATAGCGCTGGGACAATGGCCGTTCGTTTGTAACGGGACGAGGATTAGGGGTGAATAGGCCTTGCGTCTTGAAAAGGCAAGATGATCGAAATCTCGAATTTTATTCTGTAAGTGAAATGTATACACTTTATGCGAGACACGAGAGGGTGCATATATAGGTAGCCTTCCTACAACACGGCATCCTATAACACGGTTACGCTCTAACACAATAAGAAAATTGCAAAAACCTTTGTACAAGACTGTACTTCTACATGAGCAGTGACGACGAAGAAATTTAATAAATTAAAGTTGCATTAAATTAAAATAATGTTTTTGTTTTTGTTTTGTTTCGTGTTGTACATACATTTATATTTTTAATAAAAATTAAGTTGTTTATGTAGAATTAAAAAAAAGTTTGTTTCTAGTAAGTTTTCGGAACGTAACCCCCCTTTTTGTACTGGCTCTGGGTCTCATACAACACGGTTTCACGCAACACGGCATTTTCTGGGAACCTATCTACTGTGTTATAGGAGGGTTATTATATATATAAAATATAAATGTATATAAAAACGAGAGTCTTTATCACGCCACTATGGTTCATACATAAGCGATCTGCACAGTTCCGGGTTTGAGAGTGAGAGCAGCGGGAGACAGTAGACCCTTTCAAACCCCAAAACCGACCCCTTGCATAGTATTTTTAGGCCCAAAGGTTGGTATCGGTTTGCAACCTCTAACAGCCTGTCACTATCTCTGCATAGGCGTAGTTAATTTACAACAGTCTTGTATCTTCGTTTGTTCTTGCGTCGAGCAGTCAGTCGCCTCTAAGACGTCCCACTGTACACAGAGTCGTCGAAAGCTAATAACTACGAGGTTTTCCTAAAATCATACTACCCTGCGTTACTTTTATTATCCAATTTTAACGCTGCGAACGAGCTCGACAACCTAGACGTGTCTTCTGACCTTGGAATGACTCGTAAATGACTTCCAACGCATCGTCGACGAGAACCCTAATGACTCGCGACTAATCTCGAAGATTCCTGTGACGGATGTAAATACCGTTTATATTCTGCATTTCCTCTGTCAGCGAGATACCTTATCGTTCTATTGCTCTCGATATTACCACCTCCTACTTATCGGGAAACCGCTTAACGAATACCTCGCTGGATATCCCCGGTTACAGCGAGCTCGAGGTAGCTCGAAAACCCGTTCAATACGCTTCCCACATTTCACCGCGGTTCGCGATTCTTCGTCCGATAATGAAGCAGTATTACGAGAAATCACGTGGTAATACGTTGTTAATTAACGACGTGCCCCCCACTCCAGCGGCCGGTGGATGTTCATCCGGTCGGCGTGGCTAACGGTGTACAGGCGTAGCTCGTAAAACGCGATTGTATACCGTACAAAGTATTAGCCGCAATTTCAAGGCGTCGTTCCGCGTCAGCCGTTAATAGGCGGCCAACGATTACCCGCGTGGAATAATTGCTCGAACGTTCGCGGAAACTCGAGCGGTCCGACCCGTCACGCCAGATGAACGATCGCGGTTACCGGGAGTTAAACCGTATCGAGTAGGTGGCGCCCGCGTCGAACCAAATTTCTGCGCCTGCGCGTGGACCGCGCGCCGTGGTCCAGGCTAACCCTCCGAGCGATTGCACGGTGTCGTCGCAACACGAGCGTTAACACGCTCGTCTTCCACTCGCCCCGCTCGAGATCCTTGATCGACCGTTTGTATGCGGAGGTTGTTGACAAAGTGTTACTTGGTACTAACTTACGATACTCTCCAAGTGCTCGCCGCGGTACTTTATAGAGTCGTTTGAATTTGAATTAAGCAATTATCGGACTGAACACGTTCTGGATACTTTGGCGTTTATCGCGGTTTGCAGCGGGCGGACAAAAATTGGCTCGCACGCGGTATTTGTATTTAAAATTGCCCGTAATCCCACCGAGTTATATTACTCGATTTATTACGCGGATAAAAAGGAACCAGTCCCATTTTCCTCGCCCGACGTCGCCGTTATTATCACCGAGCAACGAACGTCCTACGCGGTCAGGCACCGGCATGGCCTTGGACGAAATGATTCCGTGTACCGCGTGTATCGGATATCTCCATCTATCCCTCGGTAATTACCTCGTAAACCTACTATCGACTGACGGCCCTCACCCCGTTTTCCTCGATAACGCGAAACTGGTTCAGAGACGGTGCAAAAGCTGCATTAAAAATGGCGAAACTGCGAATCCTTCCTCGTTTCACTTTTCCCGCGTGGATGGAGCGTCGATGGCGCGTCGCCGACGGCGTGGATGCGCGCGGTCACGTTATACCGCGTAATCGACACCGTGGGCCGCCAGCAGCGCGCGCGCAGCGGCGTGAAAATACGCGAGGGTTTCGGTAGCCGGCGACTACGTGGCTTCCGTATCCCGTAAACTCGCAGTGCCGCGGGAGTTTCGTAATGTAACACCTCCTCCGCTGTCCTATGCCCCGTCGTGCTTCATCGTGCCGGGACATGCGTTATCCCATTCGGAAGCGATCGTCCGTAGCCGCGGCGTAACCGAATCCACGCGAGATCCAGCGATGAACGCGATGGAACGCGCGTACTTGCTTTTCTCCGCGTGCATACGGTCTACCGGTTCTATCCCGGCAGTCCGTTCTCGCGATTCCCATCGAAAGTCCGTTGATTTATTACGCCGCGAGATCCGCGAGCTATCGCGTCCTTAAGGATCATTCGCGCAACTGGATCAGAGGCGTTTCATCTACGACCGTTATTCGAAATGATAAGCCGCGTGATTAGCGGGAACATCCTCTCGAGTTTCGCCCGGTCGACGAGACGCGAGACTGGGAACAGAAATGGCGGCTGAATCGGCCGGTACCGCGATATCCTCTGGCGCCTGGCTCGCGAGGTTCGACAAAACGAACGCGATCCCGCTAGTTCGATCGTAAATCGAACGCAACGCGTATATACGAACGCAATCAAGATGGCCGGATAACGGGGGGAGAAAAGTCGGGGCGCGAGGAAAAGAAAGGAGGCAACGAAATAATTAGAACGGGGGAAAAAAGATAGCGGGAACGGGGAGAGCAGGGGAAGGCTATTATCGGGGTAAAAAGAGCAGGAGCGCGGCAGGAGCGAGGCACGGTCGGTTGTAGCGGCGACGATGGCGGTGGTTGTTTCGCACACGGCCGCGGAGCGGAGACGTATGGCCACTGGCGGAGTTTCTTGCCGTCGGAAAGGTTTCACCATCGAGGGCGAAAATAATGGGCATCCCGATCGAAGTAAAAGAGACAGCGCCGGTAAGTACGTACTCGGACGCTTGTACGCTGCTAGCGTGGAAGGTCGTTCTACCAGCATCGTGGAAGCCGTTCGACGGGAAAGACGAGCGGGAGAAAGAGGAGGAAGGAGAGGATAAGGCGGAGGAGGACGGGCAGAGCGTGCTCTACGGGTGCTCCTAACCCAGATGATATCGCGCCTAGATATACAACGCGGGATTTTATAGCGTATTACAGGACAGTATAAGGTATATAATGGCTTTATGCGTATACACCGGACGTAACTTACGACGGGAGGCCCGTTTTACGGCCCCGGCCAGCCTTATTTTACGCGGACCGGCCGACTTAGAGGGAGAGAGGGGAATCGTCCTCGCGATCCCTCGAATCGTAATGGAACCGCAGTCTCGCGACTGTTAACGAATCCCATCACGACGCCGGGTACCCTCTTTCAGACACCGGAAATATCCTCTTTAAGCGCATCGGAATGGTTCGCGCTCGTTCGATCCACGAATTCCGCGAATATTTTCCTCCAACCACTCCGGCATCCGCGCCGACCGTGCCTCTGGTGTCCACCCACCGATCGTTCGCCGGTATTTCGCGCGGAAATGTCGCGGACCATCGCGAACACGAGCCTCGAAAGCTTTTACCGCTTCGACGGTTACGGGACAAGATCGAGAACGTATTCTTCGCTGTCTCCTTTGACGAAGAAAAATTCCAGCCGATTAAACACCTTTATCGTCGCGATAAAATCTCTGCGACCTAACCTCCGAACGACCGGACGATTTCGATCGCGGTTGGCGCGAAATGAACGCGTACGTTGCAACGCGAACAATGAAGAAACGGCGCGCGAGAGAAGGAGGAACGAGAAACGAGGACCTTGGCACGGCCGTAATCCAGCCCATCGCGGCGACCCGGCCAACTAGGCGAGCTTGATCGATGCCGCTCTCGCGTCTTATGAATGAGCGGCAACAGGCGGTGTCAGGTTGCGGGGAGGTGTATCGCCGCGCGGACGTGTATTTACTACCCACTCGGTCGGTCGCTTAATTATAAAATAATTGTTATTTATCTTCGGCATTAACCGGATATCAGATGGCTTATCCGAGGCCGGCGTTCACCAGTCACCGGTCGTCAGCCGGGCGTATAGGCTTCGGCGGTTTAGGCTTGGGGGGCAGCGAGGTGGACGAGTGGGTGCAGGCCAAGGGGAACGAAGTAAGGTCCCCGGAGAGACCGCGGCCACGCTCGACCGCGTCCAACCGGGGGACGTGTCGATTTATCTAAGCACTCGATCGAGACGAATTAACGGCTCGGCAGCCGGTAACTTTAGCCGCTGCGTTTGTCGTCCGGACCCCCATCGGATGCGGAGCCTGGCCGCCGAGGCTCGCCTGTCCCGGCGCGATGGACGCGTGGAGTACCAGCGTGGATCGAGATTATTCGAGAAACGCGCGAGAATCGCCGCCTAGATCGCCGGACCGACGGAATTCTGAAGATCGGCGAGCCGGAGATTGCGCGTGATTCCCCGTGAAATGGAGCTCTCGCGGGGACGTTGCCTCGGAATGCCGGAGGGTTCGCCATGGGGAGAAAATGAAACGTCGGACCAAGGAGATTCGTATTTGCTCCTTCTTATTAACTTCTCGCGGTAATGCCAGGATTCCTTCGCGAAATGGAAGTGGCTCGATACGGAGAATCGTGGAAGGATTCGACACGGATGGATAGACCACGTGGTCGCGTCGCGACACCCGATCAATTGGGTGCAGAGGCGTCCAAGGGCGCCTATGATCCGCGAACGGAGGAGATGTTGGATCGATACGCGTTCCTGTTCGCTCGGCCGCAAATCACGCGGTCGCGGTCGCAAGTAAACTGAATTACGAGCGAGCGCGTCGGCCGTTTCTTTGTCATCGGCGCGGAAACGGCGCGCCGCAGCGCCGAGTCGAGGAGAGGAACGGCGAATCTAAACGACGATCAGGCACGCGCGTTCCACCGCGCGGACGTTCCGATATGTCGAGACGAGATCGAGCTCTCTCGAGCCGTTGCCTCGAAAGAACCGGCGAACCGGGTACCATCGGGGTGGAAGAGCGAACAAGGACGGATCCTCGGGTTGCCGCTGTAAAAGACGAAGACGAAGGAAGCATCGGAGCACGGGAGTCGCTCGAATGAGATCTCGAAGCATTGGTCGGGCTAATTAATCCCCGAGCCGTCCGGCGCAAATGACAGCAACGATCGGATCAACCGGTAATATATTATCGCTCGTTTCACCGACTGCCGCCCTGATAGAACGAAATCGTCCTGAGTAGCCGCGAGACAGCGGTAGAGAAAAAGCCTCGGCCAGGGGGAGAGAGAGAAAGAGAGAGAGACGGCTGTCTCATTACCACGTGGGAACTGCGGGCACCGAACAACGGCTAAGCAATGATAATTTATGATCGACCGCGACCTCCGCCGGTGCTATCGATCACGTAATCTCCGGGTCGTTTTGCGTCAAAACCATCAACCACTGTACCGACCACGGTCGAGGGTCGAGGGGCTTTTGGAAGCTCGTAACGTCGATTCATCGGCAGATAAAACTTTGCGCGAATTTCGATTAACGTGCCCCTCCACGAGATGGAGGACTACTTTGGAATTTAACCAAGCCTGCGGGTTCCGAAATAAAATTCGAGACGGTGAGAGCGAGAACGACGACCACTGGCGAGACTCTGCCAAAGGTGTCTCTAAAACCTACCGAGTCTAAGACGGCGGTCGGAGGTGTCGAGGGGCAGAGCTAGGTCCGCGGGCTCGGTAGCCGTGAACGAATTCGAAATTCCGCGGCACGCGAGACACTCGTAAATAAAAGCGGTTCCCGAGCGGCGAAAAGAGGAACAGGTTTACGAGGCAGGATGCACTACCGTGGCTGCCTCTTCTCTCCTTTCGGTATCCCCCAGCGTGGCCCTCTGTCCCGGCCTCCGTCCCTCTCGATCTTCTATCGATGCCAGTGTCTCGGTGGCAAAAACGTTGCCCGCTGTACAAGGAGACGCATTACGGTCGCGTCGTTATAATTCGTCACTGTCGCGTAATGATCCGTGAATGCGTGCGCCCACTCTCCTCCGCCCTTCCAGCCACCCAAGGCTCTCCGGGATCGCCGGCGTGTACCCTGGAAGGCGATCTTCCCGTGGCTGGTCAGGGGTACGCGGCCTCGTGGCGGCGTGAAAGGATCGCCAGCACTCGCGATCAATAGTTCATTACGAGAAACAAAAATACGCGCACCGACAATGCCGCGATCCGAACAATCGACCTAACTATACGTTCTCTTCGATCTTCTCGCCTCTCTCTCTCTCTCTCTCTCTCTCTCTCTCTCTCTCTCTCTCTCTCTTTCCCGGCAGGCAGAAGAACGACGCGTTCGCTGCTCGACGGGACCAACAGGGAACACACGTCGGCCATCGAGTGGGAACGGTAGATCGAGATGAAACCGACGGGTTCGCCTCTCGGACGTTTTCAATGACGAGAGGGACAGCCACGAGATGGAGAGCGGGGACGGAGGGAAGAGAGGACAGGCAGAGAGTACTCGGGGAGAGAAGAAAAGATTTACGGAGAAATATGTACACACTGGAAGAGGAATGAGAGAAGGCAGCGGAGGAAGTGGACGCGTGGAGAGTTTGTTGCGCAAGCAACGAGGCCTATTCACCGTTTGCATTAGGGCTATTATGGGCTCCCGTGGCATTGAGCCTCCACTGTGATTGGGTATTATCTATTCCGTGGTATTGTACCACGTTCGAGGCGATCGCGAGCAGTCGAGACGTTCGTTCCAACACCCGAGCATTGTCGCAGCCCGAGTGTTTCGCTACCGGTGACACGGATGAGCGCGAGTTCGCGGGTCAGCTGCAACGTCCTACGTCTGCGCGGTATTCCGACATTCTCCGCGTAAAGTCCTCGACCTTCGCGGAGGGAATCTCGATGTCCGTGCACTCGGCGGCGATCCTCGAGCGTTGAAGAGCGT
>NW_016910923.1:181789-192930 GCF_001483705.2 Eufriesea mexicana
GACAAAAACGACGAGTGCTGCTAATTAAGTGGATCCTGGGCGTTGACGAGACTTAATTGATTCCACGAACGTCTCCACGAACCTGTCCTATATTCCTCTACGTCAACTTCCTCGAAAACCCGCTCTCTAATCAACTGCTTCGTTCCACCTAATACGTACCAACCGACAGGCTAGACGTTATGGGATAGACTTTTATCCCTTGCTATAATAACACGCTTAAACGCGAAATGACCATCGCTGTGTCTAAAGTAAGAGTTCGATTCGCGAGCAACACTCGAAACGAATGACGCTATTGCAAGTCCAACTCGCTGTGCATCGATTGAACCTAAACGCTAAAGACTAGGCTAGAGACAGAGTTCCCAGAATCTGTGGAGATTGTTATAATTTTGTTAAAATAACTGGGCAGTGGATTTGTATGGATATATATCAGCCTAATTACCCAAATATCGATTCCTATTATACCGATATCATATTTACAGTTAGCTGTTCTAACAGAGATGATAGAGATTGACAGAGATGCTGTCGTAGTCGGAGAAGTCGATGATGAAGGAATGCTCTCCTTATTCCACCTCTTCCATTAAACGCGGAATGATCATCACTGTGCCTAAACTACGAGTTCGATTCGCGAATGACGCTATTGCAAGTCCAACTCACTGTGCAACGACTGAACCTAAACGCTAAATTTCGAACAGGTTCCATATATTTCACGCGAGACAGAGTTCCTAGAGTCAGTAGAGATGACGATGATTTATGGAGCTGATGCCGCGATGCCCGAGATAAAGGAGACTTGTATGGATTAACACTATATGCCATCCGCACGTCTAATCGGGATTCTGTCGTTTGGCACCGGTAGGACTGATTCATCATTTCCTCATGATACTCATACGAGATTTTCATATCTACACGGTATTCGGCCTAGTAAGAGCGGATCGTGACTTCAGAATAGAACAATCCAGCACTTTCCAGAATGTTTGGACAAAATAACAATCGGCTGTTGTCTATAAAAGGGACGTCTTCCATCGAGGTTCAGATAGAGCTGTAAACCTTTCAATAGGGATAATCTTTTCAGTGACGTATTCATTGGAATCTTCGGCAAACTAGCGATCGAACTTGAAGACCAAGAATTGTAAACGCGATCTGTAACAATACCAACGTGGTATCATTGGTATTTGTTCGATAGTTTTCGCATGACCAACGTGGTGCCACCGGACGGCATAGCGTTAACCACTTGCGCTGGAAAGACGTGTCACGCACGTGGTAATGCTTTTGTCACAGAATCGCCAACGACGTGGTGTACACGTCATCAGGCAATTGTCACAGAAACACTGGACCGTTCTGACAAACGCGTTTGCGAATTTCTTGCCGGCGCAAGTGGTTAATACGCAATGGAATAATCGTCCCGGTGTCTACCGTGCCGGAGCCACCAAACACCTGACTTTCTGCCCCTTTCTGCCCCTTTCTGCCGATCGAACGCGTTCGCAGAAGCCATATCGGATATCAGTTAAGGGTCGGACACGCGGCCACCTCGCTTAAACGATCCCGATGCGCGACAACTCCTGTGTCGTTTCTTTTCCCCGGGGTGCGTTTCACTCCCACACGCTCCGCTACGCGAATTCCACGCCGCTGGGGACGCATTCCCGATACCGTGATAACGCGATTCGAGCGTATGCTAAGCGGCCGTAACCGGAACCGGCGAGATCGAGCGTGTACCGGTCGGCCGCGACACCGAGAAATTGAACCATCGGAATACGAGAAGGAGCGTGTTAGATTATCCGGGCCCGTATTTTATCTTATCCCAGGAATTCAGCTGCTTTCCGTGGCCGCGGCTGCTTGTTCTGCACCGGTGGTCGACCCTTCCTCCGTCGACAGTTTCGATCGTCCGTGAGCCTAAACGCGATCCGCGTCCTACGATCCTGATACGGTTCTTGGAAGAAATATGAAAAGGAAACGGGGAATGTTCGGTCGAGGACGTGTCCCGCTTGGAATGGCTACCGAAGGGTAGCGACCGAAGATCGGATCTGGATTGATGACCGCTGAGTGACCAGGTCGGTCACCCGAGGGTGGTCATGGATCAGTGGAACGACTGGTGCTTTATTCCCTCGCGGCTACTTTCCCAGTCTGTTATTTTAACGATTCCTCGTAAATCCATACGCCGAGGTCGATGATAAGCTCGCTTATATTTCATCGACAACGGTTACGTTCTAATTTCAGCGAAAAGAAACGAAATGAGGAAAATAAAAACGCGGGGAAGAGATACGCTCCGCGTGTAAGTACTCGGTGATGAAATTACACCGGTAACTCGAGTGTGATATTAAAGAGTTCGCGACGAGGAAGATCGCAGGATACAGATGGTAATGCAAGTGCTAAGTGATTCGATGATTAGTGTCGTCCGTTTTTCTCCCGGGCAATCTCGCCTCTGTAACGAACGGGAACCTATCCGCCAGGCTTGGACGATTTCTACGCGTCTCGTTAACACGTCTCGTTTCCGGAAGGGCAATTATATATTACCCAGACGCTGCTCTCACGCTAAGCCGTTTGTCACCGGAGGAATTTCATGGAGGGTTCGTAGTGGGTCGCAGGTGCGCATTCTACCTCCGCGTATGTATACAGTTTCCCAACGGGATTTCGATACGTATGGGAACTGTCGTGGCGCAGGGGTACGAGGTAAAAAGAAATCACGCGACCATGAGTTCCGTGTAAGCGCATACGTCTCCGGACAGTTACTCGAATCGTCGAAAAGATGGAGGATTTTTTCCTTCCACGAAACTCTTGTCTCATATCTCGTCTTGGGATCCGAGCGATCGAGCTCGGTAGGTCGAAATCGGTAGGTTCGCGATTCGTCCTTTAAATTTCGCGCGTTCTATGCGCGTGGCTAACGAGCCAGGGCCGATCGTAAAACCGCGGGATCGATAAATTTCGATTCGTAATCGGCCGCGGGTCGCCCCACCTCCTTCGCTCCTGGTCGCGACTCACCCATCGTATTCCGTATAAATTAAACAACCGGGACGTTGTCGTTTATCGACGACAAGCCTCGCTTTGCATCTATCGTACCGAAGAACGTGGCCGGTTGATCGAGGAATTCCAAGGATTCCCATGTTGGGCTGCAGGTGCACGTTCACCGTGTTGTCCTCCTCTACGTAGAAACGCGCGAGCGCCATCGGCGATCATTGCGTGCTCGAGAAGCCCTACGCGGCAGCTCTCTCTCTCTCTTTCTCTCCTTCTATCCTCTCTTCGGAGAGAGACTTTGTACTTTCGTCCAACAAAAAGGACGAGCACCTACATATTTCGAAAATGTCGTTACTCAGCCACGTTAGAGGCCCCTAGGAGGACGAGGCCGGACGACCGAGCAACGAGCCGGCTCGGCAAAGGGGCCTCGATGAAATAAACGAGCCTGCTTTATGAGTTATCCGCGGACCATGGCTCGTTCGTCGCGAGAAACATCCGAGCGGAGACGGACTCGCGGCTCGACTGCTCCGTTCCACCTGTCCGCGTAAATTTTCGGATCGCTCCTCGGTTCTCTCCGCGGTTCGCTGGGGGATCGAGAACGATAATCGATCTGGTTTCAGCGTACACCTGGTCCCATGCCGGGTTGGTTAAATGGGATCGTTTCGAGGGGAAAGGGTTGGTAATTGATAGCGACTATGGAGGTTTTAGAGACGAGATCGGGTACTCTGGATGTCCCTCATAATCGATCGTTTTCCGTACCGCTCGGAAACTACCGGTTTTTAATACGCGTTTAGGTACCGCGTGGACGGGAGATGAATAATTCTTGGAAATTTTAATTCTCCTTGGTACCATATTCGATTAGCGCGGGGAGCGATATTAATAAATTATAACCGTGTACGAGTGACGATTAAACGCACGAATTACCTCTTTACGAGAATCTAGATCGATTCTCAACTTGATACAGCGTTCAGCTTCGTGACTCGTTAATAACTCAGTTTTAAACGACTAACCGTCTACGACTAAAACTGTCCTCCGACCACTCTTAAGCTTCGTTATGTAACTTTTCCATCATGCACAATTTTTTCAATGCCTCCTTTAATATGACCAAATATGGCCCTTAAGCCGGACACACCGACCAGGGTTTTCCCAATTTCCCCAAAATTCCTTCGTAAAGCTACGTGTATATTAGTATTTTAAAATGTAACGATTTAATAGCGTAGAATGGCGAATATTGGTCTCGAGACACCGAAAATTGCCGAAAGAACAAGAAGACGATAACGCAAACCCAAAACTCGTAGACTGATTTAACTTAGGAAAAGAACACCAAGATAACGAAAACGCACAAAGACGCACTCTTTTAAAACTCTCTTTCCAACACCAAGCGACTCACGCTTGTGTTGGTCACAACCGATTTCTAAGGACTCTGTTTTGGTTGTCAAGGACCACGCTTTTATGCTTTCCTTAACCTACGCTGCACCTCCGTGTAGGGGAGCCACGCAACTTAATTTTGTTATACAGAATAACTTTTCGATTTGCTTCTAGAAGATATGGATCGGTTTACAATTTGTTTTTGTTGGCAATAGCCGATTCGCGATTTCTTTTGGTATCCTACTGTTGGAATGCTAAAGACATAAGTCGAGACATCTTACATATAACCTCGATGTTAAAATATTTTCTTTCTATTGCATACTAATGTATGATTGTGTACGTGTCGGTGCCCGGGCAATTTCCTTTGTACAAACGAATCAGTCTCTATGTAATCGTTGTACAGCACACACCGATCGAGTTATCAATTATTAAAGCGTTGCCTCTTTATAATTAGTGTTTCTTTCTTTTTAACTCCACTGTCATACCAAATTCTATCACCTACAATAGCGAATATGACAATGATGGAATCGATTGTATCGAAATTCTTTCAACATCGGATGAAACAAGAAGATTCCCCTTTACAAAATATTCCAAAGAATCGTAATTTCCCACAGTTCGTCTTTTATCGCGCTATTCCGTATTTATGAATTATTCGGAGGAACGTCGGAATCGAGGCGTGCTCCTCGATAAATCCCGCGTACAATACGAAGGCCGGTATTACCTTGGGTCCACGTTCGATCGGTGTTTACACGAAAGCCTGTACGCCGGTGAAACAGCGGGGATAGAACCGCGATTATGGATGGTCAGCTACGACACCGGCCACCTTTGGCACCGTAATTGTTATTACCATTGGTCTCTAGCGTAAAATCGAATAACGGACACCGCCATAAACGTCCGATAACTCACGGGCCGCTATCATGGGAACACGGTTACAAGAAGCCATACGCGTCGTCGTAATTAAAATCGACTCCGATTACCTTACCCCGTCGGAATTCCCTACGGGTCTCGAAGCGAAACGCCGCGAGCAAATTTTAATTTCGTTCCTCGACACCCGTTTAACGCTTTTCCTCGTTCCCTAATCGCGGCGACCATCGAAGATGCGCGCGGAAAAACACGCGCAACGCGACTTTCGGGGGGTTTTAACCCTTTCGCGATGGCAGGCGACGCGTGGACTTTCTACTGTGAAACGAAACACCGTGTCAAAGATGGAAATATTACTATCGTGCAGTGCTTAGAATTCGGGGCCCAGTCCTTTCAAAAAAAAAAAAGAAAGAAAAATCGAGCATTGCAATAACGCTTGCAATTCCTTGCGAAGACAGCTAAGCAACACGGTAGCACTGGTCTAAATTTTTGTGCTTGGTGACTATAGTCATCCGCCGTGGATAGATGGTGTCTCGTGACCGGTAACTATAGTCACGCGTAGTAACGAAAGGGTTAACCAGCTCCGACATATACAGAGAAGCCGAGGTGTTTCGCCCTTTCCAATTTCAAACGCCATCCTCGTAACGTAACCAAATGAAATTCGCAGGGGTTTGCTCGGGCCCCGTGAGCGAAATTCACGAATTAATAGGCCATTCGAAGGGCGAAATTGAACCGCGGGGCAACGACAGCCGTGGAACAGGGACCGGATCGGCCCTTTCACAGGGGTCAATGTATTCATTGGTTGAAGGGACCCCGTGACGCATTTGCCGGTACTTGGCGGGGGTTTATACGCATCGGTATGTATCCGACCGGCGGCTGAAAATAGGCGCTAACCGAGTGTCGTCGAGCGGCATGAAATCGAGTTAGCCAGGTACAAATTAGATATCCAACCTGGCAAGTAGATATCCAATCTCCGGGAAGGGGACATCCAACCTGCAATCTAAGCGAATCAGCCGATCCGCGCGAATCCCCCATCGCTGAAGGAATCTTCCGTGTCTTTGAAACGCAGCCGAGAGATCGATGGCGCTTACGATACGCGTAAATCGCGCGAACGGGGAAAAATTCGTGGACGTAAAACGGACGGGGATAAAACTCGAGGATCCTCGATGGGAAATAAATAGCCGGATTACTCGTTCGTCATAGGCGGATAGCACCCGGCGGCAGCTGGATCGAGCGACTGACGCGATTACGCGAAAGACGTAACGGTGCGCGGCCGTAATTTCGAAATTCCAATAACTTCGGTACACAAAGTAGACGATACGTGCGGGTAATCGAGGGATAAATAAGGTTTAATCGCGGTCGATAAACCGTGGGCCGCGCGACGGGTTCGTAGGACCCGGGGACGCGTCGGGCCGGTCGTCAGGTGCAGGGGAGAGGTTGCTCGAGGAACTTGGAGCACCTTTCGATAGCCGGGACATAAAACGCGGTCGAAACGTCGCGTTCCGCGATCGTCCGGAATATCGCGAGCCCTGGTCACGCCCTTTCAGCGTGAGATGTTTGCAAATCTCGCGGATGTGGCTCTGTTCACGGCGCTATAAACGTCCCGCTTAACGCGGGCTGTATTTCTCCCGGCGAATGGTGGCCGAGAAAAAGTCTCGTATTTAAGATCCCGTATTGTTTTTTGCCCGGTGCCAAGCATTCCTCGGCCGGTACGCTAATTTCCTCGATTCCCCCGTGGTTTACGGTTCCCGTAATAAATTTCAATCGCGCGTACCACGGATCTCGCCGCGAGTAACCGTCCATCGTAAGACCCGCGATGGCTTTTTCGCTCGATCGATAATAATTTTCGTTCCTCACCGTGCGCGTGCGCGCGTGACTTTGGGTCCGTATCCACGACCGAAACTCGAATTTTTCGCGGAGGAAATCGTCGAAATCGAGATCCGCTTGATCTCCCCGCCGGTTGCCATAGCTGTGGCAGATCGTATTTTCTAGCCGTTTTACGACGCCCGCTTATTTATTAAGTATCCACTCGTTTATTTACCGTCACCGAAGCGCGAGGACGCGTTAAAAGCCGTCGCGTTGAATTAACGCAGCGACTGCTAGATGCAATTTCGAGGGATCCGATGGGACGAGTTTTTGCGCCGGGGTAATACGTCCCTGGGATTTTTGCGGAAACAGTTGTAAATAACACGGTGCGTTTAAGGAACGGGCGATCGAGGAGAAGAATCGGCAGCCGCGAATACACTTCGCTTCGTAAAGCGCGAACTCCATAAAAGTACCCTTATAAGGATGGCCCGCTTCGAGTGCTCTCCTCTCTCTTACGCAATCTCTCTCTGGGAGAAAGTTTCTGAAACCGGGGATACGGGTCGGACTCCGAGGTGTCGCTTCACGCGTCTGTCATACCTTTTTTGTACACGCGGCTTAATGAAGTTATCACGCCCCACTCCGTCGTTTACCCCTGCTCCTCTTGCTCCTCGTCCACGAGAGACGCGTTATAAAACCATTGGAAAAACGACACGCGATGAAACACCATCCGTGGCGTCGCGTCTCGCGCTTCCAGCCGGTCGAAATTATCCCGAAGGATCGTTTCTCATTACCGAACAATCTCGTTACTCCCTAACGAAGCTGGCCGGGATCTCGCGGCGCGTCCGAGCTCCTCTCCGCTCGGCAAACGAGCCACGAGCTCGCCGGCCTCCGCGATGGCCATGGGAAGATCAAAATTGCAGGACTCGCGGCGAAATCCGCGAAGAACTGGCCGCCGGCGGCAGCCGAGACGAAGCGTTCACGGGCGGTAAAGGCGCTAAAGGGCGCCATTCGGCATTAAATGTCAGTCAGCCGCGCCGTAAAGCAAAACTGCAGCGCGTCCAGTCAACGGTCCCGGTGTGTCCGACACCTTACCGTCGCTGTTTCAACACGCGTTATTGCGGCCCGCGCGATATCGCGGGGATGAAAGGCGAACGATAATAAAAGAGAGAACAGGCAGCCGGGAAATGAAAGTTCTCCCGGCGTGCCACTCGACCCGGTGAAGAGGAGAAAGAGGATCCTCGAGGTACGAAACTCGGCGTCGGCTGCACCTGCGAGTTCCAGAGAGCCGGGAATTTATCGTCTCGATATACCGCGTAAGGACACTCGCGTAATTGCGAGGAATAAATGGGATCGACGATGCATCGTAGACGCTTCTTAGACTTCGAGGACAGAGGACGAAGACGAGGAAAGAATTTCACTCGTCGTTTCGAACGGTAGGGTCGAGGTCTCTTCACCTGCGATGATTGGACAGAAGATGACTTCCTTGATTGGAGTTACTTCGACGCGTAAGCAACGTCGTTCGAAAATAAAGACGAAAAATATGGCGGTAAACGGGGTACACGCGTGACACGGTGCGTGTATACTCGTCGCGGAGTCCTGTTACGTGGGTTCTTGATCCATCGTGGCAGCGTTTAGCGAATAGTTCGATGCGACCGACGTTACGTATCGCGGTGGAATCGCGGTAGACCCGTTGGCGGAGGAAACCGCGCGCGGAATGAACGGTCTCGGGTCTAAACGCGCGGATGCGTGATTCCACGCGCCTCTAATCGCGTTCGATTGGACCGGAGTACGCCGCATCTATCGACGTATTACGAGAGCGAGCAACGTGCTGCAGGACGTGGTCTCTCCGATAGTCGCGGAATAAAGATCGGCATCGAAATAGCATCTACACGCTGCTGGAGCTGTATCCCATGCGGAGTTTTCGTACGCAACGTTCCATCACGCGAGCCAACCCCTTTTCTAAACCACGTAACAGGCCCTAGACCATTTCCTGCACGATACCCGTGTCACGATAGAGCACCGTTGGCTACGCGAACGAGAGCACCGGCGGCGGCAGCGTTCCGAACGCATACATCATCGATGATCCACGGCCAGGAGGAGGATGGATATGATCTCGTAACGGCGCGAGGGTGTGTCGGAAATGGGATCGAAGGCAATCGTCAGCACGCAGCCTGTCGAGAATCGCTGGTCATCGTTCGAAAGAAGTCGTCAGGGTCCGTTACGAGTACCCTGCAGACACGACGCGAGCAAAAAGGATCGTAGACTCCTCGGAGAGTTCAGACGATATACACCGCGATAGACTGTCTAACCCTTCGTCGCGTCTGCCTCGATCGAGCATGTCGAGCGAGCGAGGCGGACAAGTTCGTGAGTCATCGATGAGAATACGTTGTTCCAGCAGCGGAAGGGAAAGCATATCGCGGTAGGTGTTCGCCTGGTAGCGGAAGAGCTAGTTTCTTAGCTATCGGTGGAAACGCGAGAGCCAAGTGGAGGAGGTAGAAGAACGATTCCGAGAACTCGCGTTTACGCTCGATCGCTTCCTCGTTCGCGAGCAACGGCTCTTGCCAGCCTCCGTCTCGAAGCTCGGCTCGGACGCCGAAAATAGCGGGCCGCGATTCTCCACGCGCGAGTGCCGCGGAATCGTCGGTACGAGCGTATCGTGCCTGCTTCGCGCGCTCCATCCACGTCCCGTGCAAAATGCCCATATCATACGGCAGAACGCGAGCGGATCTCTTCGAGGCGATCGGCGATGCTCGCGCGCGCGCGCGTGCGTACGATTCTCGACGACCACGCCGCACCGGGGGCCGAGCGCTGGAAGAAATCGGTGGACAGCGAAGGGGGAGTAAAAGAGGGAAGAAGAGAAGAGACGAGAGCGGAGAAATTGAACCGTGAGGACCACCGCGAGCGGGCGTGGATGAAATTTGGGCCGAAACACAGGCTCGAAGGGCCACGGAGCGCGAGCATTCTCTGTTCCCTTCTTTTTTCGCGTTTCATCGGTCTCTCGACCGTCCGTGGACGAGTGACGCGGATGCCGAGGCGGACAGAAGAGAGCATCCGAAACGGGGCTGCCGCGCGAACTCGGGCGAGAGGGAACGATCGCGCGGCCGTGCGTTAAAAATGAAGACATTCAGATGGAGATATGATTCTATATAAATCACTGGTCGAAGCCGCCGACGCGTCGTTCTGCCTCACCGAGCAGACTCCTCTTCCTCTCCCTTTCTCTCGCTTGACGGATCTGCCTCCACTCGCCTTCTCTGCCTGCACTTTCTTCTTTCACCGAACGCGCAGCCTCCGTCTCGCTCACCTGCGCGATTCGAGCCACGATTTCGCGCACCTTTGTACCCTCTCCTCCCGCGCCCCGTGCCCCTTCTTTCTACGTTTCTTACCCTCCTTTTTTCCACGCGCGGACCGAGCCGGCTCGGCTCGGCTCGTGACCGGCGCTCGTCCCGGTGGTGGCAAAAGGATTCATTTGTTTTATCTCGCCGATTTCAATTAATATTTATCGTTTATTTGCTCGACCGGACCCCGAGAAACCCCCGTTACCTACGTTCCACGATGAAGTATCCGCTACGCGCGGCTTCGCCAACTTCTATTCATTATCGTTACAAGCCGCTGCTCGTGTCCCGCGGCACTCGCCGTTCGCGCGCGAGTCTCGTTCCTTCGAGATGAATCGCGCGAATCGACACCGGCCGCCACGTTGATTCGTATCTTCCACGTCCGCGCGTATACATCTAGATAAGTCCGCGGGACGTATCGTCTAATTAGAACTAGTAATAGCGAACCTCCATTGTACGCGGTATCTGCGGATCGGCCGCGAGAGATACGAGAGAAAGGGAGGAAATTAAAAAATTCCTCGAGCAGCAACCTCGTAGGTTGCTCGTTTGCATCCCGTCCGAGCGTATTCCGGGCTGTTTCGTTCCGCTCGATCCGCTCGTGATGGGGCGAATCGTTAACGCGTCGCGAAATCGCGATATCGATACGAGCTCCGTTCGACGAATTCGCGATGGTGCATCGTAGACGCGAGTAACGCCGTGAATCAGCGTCTTCGGATTCCACCGTGAACCCGGGGTAACGAGCGGACCCTCGGTCGAGTGTCGAGAGGTCTGCCGGTTAAGTGTCATACGCGATATTTCAACGTTACGACGAACGAAATCCGCAGGAAT